>NC_080393.1:17994101-18149744 GCF_028751815.1 Salvia miltiorrhiza | reverse complement strand
GATCGAGAACTTCAAATTACCCCAGATTTTTCCAGATTGGTGGAAGATTCTCGTCGATTTGGAGAGAATGGCCTGGTGGTGGTGGAGAGAATGGCTCCTTTTTTTTGCGATGAACAGTAGTTGGAGAAGAACAAACTTACCGGCGAACGGAGTGGCGCGTGCCGGAGAGACACGTAGGCGCCACGTCAAATTTTAATTTGGGGGGAATGAAAAATGTGTCAAAATTGAACAACTTCTTAAATTGGTTTATTAAAATGTAAAATTCTAACTTCGCGTCAAATATGGATTTTCGATAAAGTTTGTGTATTTTGGTGCAATTTTCCCTAATTATTACTTTATTTAGAAATGTGTCAAAATTCGTGGGACGGCTCAAAAAGAAATACGTGTCAAGATTCGGGGACGGAGGGAGTAATAAATGCCAATATAAATTATAAAATATATTATTCAATTCTAATTATTTTTTTCGTTACTTTATTAAAAATAATCATTTTATAGAAATAATTTTATTATAATTTATTATTTACACCATATACTCTATCAATTTTATGTCTATTTAATTTTCTCTCTCTAACTCACAATTCTTTCTTTAATTCATAAGCTTAATTATTCAAATATTTTAAGTCTTAACAATTATAAATTTTTGAAACATTATATCTTATAAACTCTTAAAATATATTATAAGCTTTTGAATAAGCTTAGCCAATTAAACACCTTCTAAATTGAGTTAGCTCTTTGAAACAAATTGTGCTACCAATAAAATTCAAAATTGGTAATATACCCTTTACTCACGCCACCACTAATCTACAATACCGAAGTACCTATTGAACAAGAATAAGAAGCACATGCCTCAAAATCTTGATACATTAAATCTTCCACAGTTGAATGGGTCAACAATTAGGTGCTTGGTCAAAGTTTGGCTTTTCTTTCGGTCATAGCCAAACATAGCACACAAAAAGTCAACTGCAAGCAACTTCTCTACACATACAAATACTATAATAATATTGTATTCAGCTAGGCCAACTAATTTAATAATAGTACAATAATGAAATAGTGGTCGTAGCATTCCACATTATCCACGTGACTAAAATGCGAAACTGCAGCCATCAATTTGACGCAGAAAAAAGCAGCTGACCGCGAAACTGCGACGAAAGAAGGTACTGTATTAAAAAGAAAAAAATATTAAAACCTAATCCAGTACTGAAAACGTGCTTCTTGCCGTTCCAACCACCAAAGATTCCCCATGAAGATAATTCATGTCCTTTTCTGATATAATAACGTAATTAGCATAAATAATTATGTTTTTTCAACATATTATTTCTTCTCCTTCATTTTTTTTTGTCCCACTTCCACAGCTATCTTAGTATGGGGACACCGTAATCAGCCTGCAATCAAATTCAAAACCGCGTTAACATTTGACGCACGTGTTTCACTTATTTTTATAATAATTCAGTACGAATTTAGAGTTGCAATTTTGTGGTATTTTCAGTGATATTAATTTTGTCAAGTTTTATGTAGAAAAATAGAAATCCTTATGCATGTGCCAAAGGTGTTTGTTATTCTCAGAAAAATTAATCAAGAAATAAAGAGAATTATCGACCTTAGTTTTTGCACGATTATGTTATTACGTCTTCATTAATGTCAACCCTGAAAAATTTAAATTCAAACTTAAATATCGATTAAAGCTGATCCGAAAAAAAAAAAAGGGAATAATAGGCTTAAATAATTGCACATTAATCAGCCAGACAGCGGTAAGTCGGCAACATGGGGGAAATAATTTGACTGTTTAAAAATATTTTTGGATAATTGAACAAATAATTTTAAAGATGTGCGATGATGGACTTAAATTAAAGATATTTAACTTTAAAAGTTAATTAACAACTATCACTAACAATATTGCTCATTTTAGGCAGCATCGTAAAATTTAATGCTGAATTAAATCACATGGCTAATTAATTATAAACCCCTAAAAAAATAGCGCCCGAAAAAACAGATCGCGCCTCAAAAAATGGGGTGGCATATAGGTACTCCTTCCCGCCCAACCTACAATATTGCACTTTAATTTTTAATTTTTTCATTTATAATAATATTTTCTAAAAATAGCACGTGATCACTATACACGTGTTGATCCTTATACACTTTACACTCTCAACACAATTTTCTTAATTTTTGTGTCTATTTATATTGTGTCAGTGTAAGTGAAACAAAGGAAGTAGTTTCGTATCATTTTTATATTGCATTTATTACAGTAGAAAATTTGGAGACAATTTTATCTTAAATCTCATCAATATCTTATCCTGAAAAATTATTGAAAATGAAACTATATAAGTAAACTTCTTAATATGTCATATTTATTATTTAATGATTAGCAAATTAAAAAGTTAAATAAGAATATATTATTAGTAAATAAGTGAAAAACGATAGTACTCCTCCGTCCCGCTAAATTTGGCAACATTCGTTTCGGCACGAGATTAAGAAATTTAGTGTTATATGTTTAATAAAGTGTGGCCTACAATTGTTGACCAAATTAGTGAGTAATTGTTGACTTAATTAAAGTAATTTTGACATTTTAGAAAGTGGCCTACAATTGTTGACCAAATTAGTGAGTAATTGTTGACTTAATTAAAGTAAACTTTTGCCATTTTTAGAAAGTGGCCAACTTTAGTGGGACACCCAAAATAGAAATGTTGCCAACTTTAATGGGACGGAGGAGTACTATTTTTTATAGAAATAAGTCTATATATTTGAGACATATACGGAAAATGAAACAAGCTATATAATAACGGAAAGAATATAAAATGATTATCTAAAAAAAACAAATAAAATCAAATGAAACAGTTTAAATAATAATACGATTAGAGTCAAATGTGAAGACAGGCACTATTTAAAAAAGAGTTACTTGACGAAAAAAAAATAATCATCCAATACGAACCTTTCCTTTCGCTTCTCCAGAAACTTTGCAGAGAATTTTTCCTTGATATGGGTAAATCTACATATACGTATATATCCGAAAATTATTTATTATAACTGAAAAAAAAACCTCTAAAATAAATTGAGTAAAACGAAATATTAAAGCAACCTCCATTGAGAGATTCAAGCAAATTTCTTCAGTGTGAGAGTTGGATTCCAAGTTTTCGGCCGATTTTGGAGGTAGTATTTCATCAGCAACTTTGAGAATATCTGTGCCTGTTGAAATATTATTAAATGAATCGATAAATATATATAACTAAAATAAATTTGCAGATTGATTTGCGTGAAGAAGGAAACACGAACCTTGCGTGCAGAGACGTCAATACAGAAACCACTCCGTTGTAGAAAATGGTCATTGGAGCTGTATTTTCAGCATTCTTATAATCACCCCCACACCGCAGGCTACGTAGTAAATAAAAACCCAAATTAGTTGATGCAGGCTAGGAAAACAAAGTAGGAAGAAAACGATGAGTACCTAAGTTTAGGATCGCAAAGTGGCGATTGGGGAGAAGGAACTGCAACAGCTGATGATCTCTTCGATCCCAACCGCCATTCCCAATCACGCTCTTCACCACCTCCGGATTCATCTTCGTTATAACACCTTGCATATCTGCAATACATATAATTATTTATATAACACTAGAGAGAGAGATATATATATATATACACGAACCGCGAAAACTTCGTCTGCGCTGAAAAACGGGGGCCGCAGTCGGAGGAGGGAGGATAGTAGATCCTTTCTCCATGCCGAAAAATCAAGCTCGAGAGATGAAGATTTGACCATGGCTTCAATTTTGGGTGTGAGTCACGTTTGATTTAGATGCGATAGAGAGAGGAGATGAGGACAAGGAGAGGTGATGAGATAGTGATTCATTCATATAATGGTGTATGCTTTAGATGTTCATATCCATATTTATATATATAAAGATGTATTGATATTTGAGACGGTCGGCCAGAATATTGAATACTCTCTCTCTACACTATTAAATGAAGGGCACGAGGAAAATGAGATTTCAAACTAAGTACTTTTTGAAGTATTGATAGGACTACTTTTATTTAATTTTATTCTACTCTAGTTGATGGCTTCGTCTCCACCCTTTAATTCTGGGCAACTCCCCTCTTCTTTTTTCCACTACAATACCAACAACAAAAACCACATGACTTCTTTATTTTTATTGTTATTTGGGGAAAACTGATTCATGTGTTTTATTACGAAATTCGCCCCACCGCCGATTTTCCCAACTTAAAATAATAAACAAAATAGTTTTCTTTTCTTTTATGAAAATTGCGGTGTGCTGCACGACCTTGAGAAAATTTCACCTACAACGTTATATATTAGCTAGGTAACTAAGGATTGAATTTTTTGTAAATACTGCATTTGAATATTTACTACTCTCTCGTCTACAAAGTGTGGCATAATTGCCTTATTGGGCATTTATGATAAGTATATCATTTTTTTTTTTGCGACATAGTATTACTTTAAACTCTATCTTTATAATTAAACCTTAGAGCACTCCCAGCAGAAATCCCAAAATTATGCTCCTATATTTCTCCCTAAAGCTTCCCTATTTAATTTTAGGATCTCGATTTTATAAATGCATACACCAGATCTCCTATTTTCTACATAAAAATAATAATTATGTGTGGGCCCTACTAATTATAGCTTAAAATAATTTAGGGTGGGTGTAAATTTAAGATTGAATTTAGGTAGGTGTAAAATTTTTTGTGGGCCCCATCCAATTTAGGGGATCTGCTGGATGCATTTTTTATCTCATTTTCAATTGTTTTTGCCTAAATTTAAAGTTAGTGATGCATTTAGGTGATCTGGTGGGAGTGCTCCAAGCACTATTTATTTAACAAAAAATACCCATAATTTATATTCAATCACCTATTTATTTATTATTGTATATGATGTTACTTTTTCTTTACTAAAAAATATGTATTACTTTATATCAATTTTTTTGTGCCCCAGTTATCGTGAATTTTATAGTATAAAGAAGTTGAAAGAAGCATAGTGATTTTGTGGGGTGAGGACTTGACAGTTGTTTGTCGTGTGCCACACTTTGAAGCAATTTCCGATTTTGAAGGAGTCGTCCAAACGCCAAAAACATATTTTTAATTATTTTCCACATTTTACTTCTTTTTTTAGCTTTAAATATATAGTTCTGTTTCAAAATATCCGCTCTCTCTTCGTACTACTTCCAGCACATCGTGAATTGGGTTATATAGTTCTGTGACACATACTCTCTCCGTCCCATGAAGCATGACACACTTCATTTCGACATGGGAATTAAGAAATTGGTATTTTGTGTGTTAAGTGTGGTAGGTGAAAAAGTAAAAATGTGAATAAAGAATAAATTTTTTGCCATTTTTAGAAACGTGTCATGCTTCGTGGGACGGAGGGAGTATATTTTTATTACAAATACTCATGTGCAACCGGTTGCACGTGCAACTGATTTCCAGAATAACACTATTTTATTCGAGAAATGACATTTAGAGCATCCATATTGATGTTACATGATAGCTTACTTTATGAGGGGGGACCACATGGTGTAAAGAGGCTGCATTGGAGTTACATGATAGCTTATATGATTTTTTTAGTTTTGATTTTTATGCTTTTCACTTAAATTTAATGCTCAAATTTAAATAACACATTTTACTAATAATTAAAATTCCATTAAAATAAAAAACCTAAAAATTACATAAAAAAATTAAAAACATAATTAAAATGACATAAATTAAAATCCTAGTCTAGATAAGCCCACGACGCTTGAGCATTTCTTGGACCATGCGCTCGTGGGCCATCCTTTGTGCATCGCTCATATGCGATGTATCAAGACTGAGGAGTTGCATATCGAACTCCCTCTTTTGAGCTCGTTCTTTTTGGCATACTCGGTGGTGATTTTTTTAAAGTTCTGGTCGGACCGCTCCAATGCCTCTTTGTACTCCGATGATTGCTCGGAGCTTGACGCCTTCCCCTTCCCCTTCGCTTTCGCTACCCTCGCCTCGCTGCGCCTGTCTTGTCGCCTTGTTCCCAATCGGGCGGACGAGATCTCCTCACCCGACACTGAGGTGGTGAAGGCGCCCTCCTCTATAGTCTTTGTCCTCTTGGAGAAATGCACGTCTCCCTCGAGGTACATCGACTTGAACTTGTGATTGTGCCGGAGAATTTTCCACGCGTTCCAGTAGGTGAAGGAGGCCTTATTTGCTATCCGACTTTTAAAGAGGATTTGGGCCTTGTCCCGGAGCATATCGTCAGAATGGCCGGATGGCCACCGGGTGCGCGTCTCCACCCAAATACTCTCCAAGAACTGCACATCTTGGGCCACTCGCGTCCAGTGCCTATTGAATCTGGCGGTGGTTGAGGTTGGCCGTCGATGAGGGGGGTTGACACGGGCGACAATCCCTTCCAATATTTGTGCCCCTTCTTATTTGCCCCACGAATGGCGTCGTTGTCTCCCTCCTCCGTCCAAATTTGGATGATGAGGTCCGTCTCCTCCGGGGGGTAGGTGTGGACAGACAGTCTTCCTCCGTCATCCTCGTCCTCCTCCTTCGCCGCCACCCCGGCGCCTGCCTGTCATGCTGGATCTTGTGGGTCCGATTTCCTTCCTCCGTCTGCCTTTCTTCGGTTTGGCGGCACTATGGGCTCCGAAGGCAGCTCCTTACCGGATGGAGGAGCATCCCCCAAGTTACATCCCGACAAATCGGGATGATAGTCGTCGGATAGATCGGGGCGCCAATTTAGGTCATAGTAATTTGGATTGTGTGCATCCATGGAGGGTGTGAGAGAGGAAGAAAAGAAGAAGTGAGGAAGATGAAGAATGTGAAGGAAGAAAGTGAGGAAGAAGAAGAAGAAGAAGATAAAGAAGAGAAAAAAGAAAAAGAAAAAAATTGAACGGTAAAAAAAGCACGAGAATCGAGGCAGTCAAATTCAAAATTCGAGTTTTTTTTAATCGCGCGTGTAGCCCTCGTGTAACTTAGGGCTGCATCGCCTTACACGATGCGAGCCTTACATGAGTAGGCCGCTATCGTGTAGGCGATGCAGATGCTCTTAAACATTTCCGAATAATACTATTTCAACATACAAATGACACTTGAAGATCTTCAAGTGTCATTTGTATGTTCAAGTAGTGTCATTCAGAAATCAGTTGCACGGTGCAACCGGTTGCACGGGGAGAGTGCCTCTATTTTTATTCATTCTTCTATTTTTATAGAGTAAGATAAATTCTTTATATACATACATATATCAAAACATCACGTATTGATTTAATTGTTAATTATTGATATACAAATACACACAATTTTGGACCAATTCTGTTTTTAATATTAATTTTAAAAGTGTCAAAACAATACACCAACTTATTGATTGTATTAATTTTAACAAGAATTCTAATTTTCGGTCAATTTAAAGCTTACTTAACATATTGAAGTGCTAATGTAGATAAATCGGATTGTAGTAATTTTTAACATGAATTCGAATTGCCGAATTATATAAGACATTTATTTGGGTTCTTCTCGAATTGTATTTTGGTTCTTCTCGAATCGTGTTTCAAATTATTGCAATCAATAAGTTGGTGTATTTTTTTGACAATTTTTAAAATTCATGTTAAAATTTGAATTGGTCCAAAGTTAGTGTATTTATTCGCCAATAATCTTTTTTTTTTAAATGATAAGATGATATATGATGTAAGATAATAAATTAGGTTGAAATATTTGTTATATATTCACTTTCTATTTTTGGAGGTGAGCTGTTAAAATTTGGAGTGAGTATTAATTAATTACTTTTCCATATTATTGGACTTTAGATAACACTAAATTGGCAACAGTGCCTATAAAGAGCAGCAATTAAAGTAGTCGTGAACCCTCATTTAAGAATGTCACTCAAATTGCACGCAAACGAAACAACCATTCATCATTAAAGTATTAATGAATAGAGCTAGAGGGCGTCTCAGCTTCATTATGTCAATTTTCTACATTTATAAAATTTTTCTCTAGCAAAATAACTATTCCTCCAATCCACGATAAATTATGCTAATACGATATGAGAAATTAAAGTAATTAAAACAAGGAAACTAAAAAAATTAAACATATGCTGGCAAGTTTTTTGTTTCTTCAAGGGGTCTCCTTAAGTTTTGAGAATGATGTATAGGTTATTAGGTTATATCTAATTGTATATTTTACACTTCTTTCAATAGTTCAACTGATTTTCATTGATGTTTTATTACTGTTTTAAACATATTCTTTTTGGTAATGTACAACATTTTTGTTTGACATTGTAATTTACGTAGTAAAATAAGAAGTTATACAAGTGTATTATCTTTGAATTCTCCGATCATTTAGGGTGTGTTTTAGTTGGTTGATAAATTTATCATGAAAAATATGAGATAATAAAAAATTCTTCTTTTAAATGTCTTTTTTTTTTTTTTCCCTCATGTCCTACAAAAGATAATTTTACCCTTTTTCATTCTTCATTTTCACTTCAATTAAGGAGAAATAATATTATCACATCATTTTGTTGAATATACTACTCCTTCCGTCCACAAAAATGTTGTCCTAATTTGTTCATTTTGGTCCGTTCACAAAAAATTATCCGAATCTATTTTTAGTAATAAATTGTGGATTTCTTTCTCTACTCACTAACATGTGAACATCATTCTCACTCACTATTTTTTTCCAACTTTTCTTCATTGGTTGGGCCCCTTATGACACAATTTTTCTTAAAACTCGTGTCTCCCTCCCTTGGGACAATATTTCGTGGACGGAAGCGAGTATAAATTTTATTTAAGTTTTTTATATTATTTTATTTTCTTTTTTATCTAAATTTTTATTAATTTATTTACATATATTTTTTTTTAATTATAATAGTTTTTAGTGGAATTAAGGAGAAAGAAATTATTCATTTTAGAACTCTTAAATATTAAAAATAAAAAATATAAATTTAGAATGAATAAGTGATGGTAATTTAAAATTTTAAAATATTATTTTCTCTTTCCTCTGTACTCTCTTTAATATTTTCTTTCTCCTTAATGACATGTTTACATTGTTAATATTAATTTTTTTAAAAGAAAAAATAAGTAGATATCATGTTTGGTATTTACATTTTTTTAATTAAAATATTTAGAATGTAATAAAGGGGTAAAGAAAAATATATTGATTCATTTTATAACTATTATTAAAAATTAATTTTTTGTATTAATCTTAATTATAACGTTTAATTCATGTTGGTGTATGAAAATATTTTTTTTATTTATTAGGACATATAATACTATAATAACAATGTGTATGCTAATTTTCATTTTCAAATAATTTTTAATTTTTTAATACCAGGAATTCCAATACATTGCACGTGCACCAAATAATCATAAATTGGAATTACATAACGATCATGTGGAATATAGTTTTATTTTGATTGCCATGAAACTTTGTGAATATGAGAGAAATATATTATAAAACAGAATTACGGTTATTGATAAAATTTCAATAAGATTTTCCGCTTAATGGATAACCATTTGCTACGTTAGGTCCGAGCGGGTCTCGAATAGGTGTATGGGGGGAGGGGGAGAAATACACCTATGGGCTATTTTCTTACCTCTAAAAACAGAGGGATCTCAAGATAGAGATCAAAACGAAACTTTACAAGCAAACTAAGACACCCTGTTAACAGGAAGAGTTTTTGACCAACAGGGTTGACGACTGATACTGAAGACTCTTCAGTAAAGAGTTATCAGTTAAGTTACTGGAACTTAACTGATGCACGTAAAGACTTCAGTCGAGTTTGCTAAAACAGAGATGATATAAATCTTCCTGACTATCAGAGGATAGATCAGTCAGACTGATATCATACGCAGCGAAAATAACTTTGTTTCGTAATAGCCTCGGTTGAGCACGTTGTTAGTCTTAGGTTTCTCTTTGCAGTTAATCAGAATTCAGTTTATCAAATGTAAATACACAAGTAAGAATGTAAAACTGAAAGTTGTAATAACACAGAGACTTTTACGTGGCTCGGAAAACACTTCCTACATCCACGGTCGATTGATCAGACCAACAATCCACTCCGCAAGTGCTTAACTGGTGCACTACAAACCGAACCGTGTGCTTGCCGGGTGCACACAACCGTTCCACTGAAGATTCCACTCTTCAGTACCAACACTTCACTCGCGCTGGATTTCTCACTCCTAGCACGACGTTGCACTAGGATCTCACGGAGTCAGAGTACCATCCTGAACTCTTTTACCACTCAAACACTTGATTCTATCTCTCAAAGGAGGTTTGAAAACTTGCTAACTAAATGTAGTAGCCCGCTATTTTATTTTATGATTAAGAGCAACAAATGCAATATTTATTTTTACATCTTTTAGTTGATTTAATCCAGTGATTAATATTCAGGTTAATTCAGCTCAGAGTTCTGAATTAGATGCCATTACCTGAGATGACCACGATTGAATTATTGAGTAGTCAATGATTTATTTCAGAATGATAATTGACTTAGCGAAGTCGAGTTATTATTTTATTTGTAATCGAAATATTATTTCTATCTATTACTTTACTCAGTCGTGGATTTAATCCCGACTAATAGAGCGAGTTAAATTAGATATTTTAATTCGCAGAGGCTTTATAAAGATAAGTAGAATCCGAAAAAAAAAAATTAGATTTACAGATCCTCAATTGATACAAAAACTACTATGGGATTCTATTTGTCACCTCAAGACTTTCAAAACACTTACAATCATAGTCCTCTTTCCTACTCTATTGCATACTACACACGCATGCTCTCCAACAAATACCATCAACAATCATTTCTACACTACTATTCACTATCTAGCACTTAAAGAAAAAGGAAAAGAAAGAAAAGAATGAGAAGGATAAAACGTGTGTGCTTGCAAGGAACATCTACTGCAGCTACATTTTTCCTTTCTTTTCAACAACTGTTCCAATTCCCCTGCCACTACACCCTCCCCTATTCCTTAGCATGCTCCACCGCCTATTTGTATCTTTTTGACTCCAGCCAGTTTGCACATTTTGACTAAAACAAGTGTGCATTTCACACCCGAACACCTTCATTTTGTTCCAGACTTCATCTGCAATTAATCTCCATTTTGTTTCCATTCCACACTTAGAAAGTTCAGGACAGCAGGGGCCTTCATACATTCTCTGCGAGGAGGTAAACTTCTTTAACTCTCTTCAACTCCTCCAAGATTTCACCTACATTAATGGAAAGAACATTTATTTCAGTTCAGTTCAATCATTCCAGTTCGTTAAACTCAACGGCAATCAACCAACCAACAGTCATTCCCAAGGTATTAATTCTATTTCAGATATTCATTCCAGTAAGCATTCATACCGTAGCATAATCAGTTCCAGATGATATAAGACTCTCATAAGCATGATAGACGCAGGCTTTATCATGTAGAACACCAACCACTATTGTTGAGCAAGTGCCAATAAGAATTCGAGTTTGAACGAGCATAGTTTGAATTTACACAAAACAAGAAGAGATTACGCCTTGTCTTTAATTCGCGTTGAGAGCCGATAGCAAAGAGAGTCGAGTTTTTACTTAGCTTTAGGTTGAGTGGTAGAGGATTGTCGGAGCTCTGCGACTCACGGCGACGGCGGCTCCGGGAGAGGCGGCATGCCGGGCTCTTGCTAGCCAACAGCAGCGGCCGACAACGGCGCTCCCCCAGCAAGCCGCTGACCACCGGACGAGCAGCAGCAACTCCAGGCCGCTGACAACCGGACGAGCTCTGCAACTCCAGGCCGCGACTCCGGCGAACAGCAGCAGTCGGCGGCGACTCCAGGAGAAGCAGCAGCCGCTCCAGACGGCGGCAATGGCTCCCAGTCTACGACCGCTCGCCGGATTCCGGAGAGTTACAGCAGCGGCGACGATTTCTGAATTAGAAAGTTAGGGCTCGATTTGGGATCTGCCCGTACAGCGGTGAAGAGGGGGTTTAGGGCGAGGAGGCGGCGCGTTCAACGGCTGAACGCCGGCCACGCCGGCAGCTGTAACGACCGGAGAAGGAAACGGCGGCGGCGGACGCCTCGACTGAAGGCAGATCGAGGGAGGAGAAGGCTGAGCGTGATTTAGGAGAGATTAGAGAGAGAGAGAGGGATAAGGAGGAAGAGGCAGGTGCGGCCACGCCGGACCTAGGCTCGGCGGCAGCCGACGCCGGTCGGAGCAGAGACGGCGAATGAGACCCTGACTGATTTTGAGAGGGGGGCTCGACTGATCCTGAGAGAAGGAATTCTCGACTGATTGTTGAGAGAGAGAAGAGGGTCGACTGAAAATGAAAGAGAGAGGGAGAGTAATTCTTTGGGGCCTTGGTTTATTTTATTCTGGGCCACTTTTAATTAACTTCGGGCTGAACCTTGATTTAAATTCAAGCCCAATTGTTTTATTAAGGATGGGCCTGCTTTACCTTATTTTCATTGGGCCGCAGCCATTTTTCCATATTGGGCTGAGTTTTTATATATTAAAAGCCCAGCTGCATTTATTAATTGGGTCCTTATTATTTTCTATTGGGCTGAGAATTATTAAAGGAATTGAGCCTCACTCATTCTATCTATTTGGACTATTGTATTATATTAACTAGGCCTTGTTTGATTTATTTATTTGAGCCCAACAATTCATTATTTATTCATTGGGCCAAGATTTATTTAATTACTTAAGCCAATGAATTATTTCAATTGGGCCGTTCATATTAATTATTAGGCGCATGGCCTTATGTCGAGCCTTTTTAATTATTTAAACCTACAACAGTACTTTCTCCTAGTTGTTAAGCCCGATTGAGTTTTACGAGGATAAAAGCGAGTAAGTCGGAGAATTTATTTATTCGTTTCTATCGACTACGAGGAGCGGGGTTTATTTAATCGGTGGAGTAGAACACCCTGCAGAGAACGGATTAATTTTAGTTAATTATCCGGCTTCATGAGACGAGACTTAGCTTTTGTTTAAATCTAATAGCCTGGATTAACAATAGAAATTTCCCGGTTATTATTTCAGAATAATAATTCATGCATAAGAGGATCATGCATCGTTAATTTCATATTCTCATTATTTGAGGATTTTGCTCGAGCAGTATCTTATTTATATTCTCGTAATAAAGGTCAAGCACAAGATTAATAATCAGACAAGGAGCTACTGTACCACAGAAAGTTTCTATCAGGTGGGCATTACTTTCATATATATCAAATGAGTTTCATGTTACAATTGAACAAGTTATTTCGTTATAAAATCTTTAAACTGAAAATTATTTCAACTGTTGTCTTGCCATAAATGTTTCAAATTTGGTATGATATCTATCTGATGTGTTATGTAATCGAATTCGGGTCCTGAGCAGTTGATAGCTATCCTGTCAGGGCTAGTGTACACCAGTGACTGTGAGTCATCTAGCGGGTTGGCCGGTCAAGTGTCCGTGAGAAGTGGCCACCTCTCCGGCACACAGTTCCAGATATGATAGATTACAAGAGAACTTAGTCTGCAGACGAACCTTAAGAATCACAAATGAATTTAGTAAGCTTGGGCCTTTTTAGCGAAAAACCCCTTGCTGTACTGTTTAAGATGGCATGACAATTTACAGTTTTGAAGCATGTATTTTTATACTTAGGCATACGTGCCCACTGAGTACTTTTGTACTCAGCCCTGCATATATTTCTAAATGTGCAGGTTGAGTAGCTGCCGATGGTGATGAAGTGACGAGCGGGACTCTTTTGTCTTATTATGTATTAATGAACTCTAGGGATACATGTCTTCATACATGTATTCAGAACCTTATTCCGCTGCGTACTCAGAAGTGTTATGTTATTTTGGCTAAGTCGGAGTTATCCGAACTTACTAGTTATTTGAGTCTATACGACGAAACCTCCGTTATATTATAAATATTCCTTTTGTTAACAATGATGAAATGCGATCCTTCCTTGTTTGATTATCCCCTTTCTACCCCGCTTCTAATCTCCCTCCATTAGTCACTGGTTTCCCGGCTTAATTATCCTTAATTAGGTCCGGTCGTGACAGAATGGTATCAGAGCAGTTCATTTGCTCTGAACCCTAGAGTTAGCCTATTTTTCTGGTATGATCACTAGAATATATGAGTCAGTCAACCAAAGCTCATCACTTCATCACATCGTCATGCTCAGCAAGAAAGAAGGTGGTAATGATTTTAAAACATTGAGAAGTTCACGTTTTATATGAATGTACTGATGCTTACATTCAAGTTTTATGCTTTATTGATTGATTAGATATCTCAATGAACTTAGATGCGTTAAGAATGCATGATCACTGTTACGAGAAGAACAATAGAAGCTAGAAACTCAGTTATATTTCACTATAGCCATGGTGAAGAGCTAAGAAAGAGGAAGAGAATCCAATGAAAGCAGTGCAAGCGGAGTGCCACGCACGAATCACTGAAGCAGGCATAGTTCTTCATTCAGGTTGTTCACACGAGACGGAGCACCTAATCGACTATTGCCTTATTCAATGATAGTTTAAGTATGATATTGCTTATAGCGATGAGTATGACTTATGTAACCAGTTAGCTAATCCCTAATAAGTTGAGACTCACTTCTAGCCTCGATTATCACTAGCTATAACTTGAGGATAACTTTCATGATTCATCAATGAACTTCATAATTAGACTTACCAGGGGTCAAAATGCTTTATATATGATGTTAATAATTCGATTAAAGCTATCAGCTTATAGTTTCAGGTATTCGGAACCATTCTGCTTACAGTACCTATCATATTAGATGAGGACATGACTGAGAATCCCTATTGATTACGATCACCTACTACGAATTGGAAAGATGAGATGTGATATGGGTACTGACAATTACCAACCATTATGATTGATCATAAAAGTTTACGCAAGTGGGTAAGACGAGAGAAGTTCTCGAAGATGGTTCAGAGTTTAATAATAGCTAGAAGCGCCGACAGTGGATCAATGCTGAAACAAATGAATTAAGATTCTAATGAGACCCTAAGGATATACTCAAGATAAGTATACATACCTTAACCTATCGAGGACATCGCCTCAGTTAGAACGTCTTGGATTAGGTATTTAGTCTGGTAGCCGGAATAAGAGCATTGACTAAGGTCATTCCATGACTTAAGCATTACATATGGTGACACATACCCTATAAAGGTGCTCAGATGAGCAAATGCTATTTCCTTATTGAATGTGTGATGATTCAGAAGGTCTTTTGCAATAACACGGAAGAGTACTTCAAATTATATGGTTGCATTTCAAGCGCTATGTGAAGAAAACACTAAGTACTAGGAGTACTACATAAAGATCATGTAGAGGAAGATTGTTGAGTAAGGTCGAGCCTACCTTATTTCACCTATAGAAGATGTTTAAGGATTGCATTAAACTAGGAGACAGACTCCAAGTTTGAGAAGCTCTAGAATATTCTCAAGGACATGTTCAAGATGTTAAGAAGAAAGTGGTGATTTTAGACCAAATATACCTTTTGCAGCTAATGAACAAGAGTTGCCAAGTTCGGAAAAGTATTTTCGAGTGACTGAGAAGTAGTTGTGTCGGACCTGGCCAGTCCACATGACCAAAATATCAGTAGTCGTCATATATGGGTCTCTAAACCTATATATTTAAACTTTCATCTGAAAAGCCAAGCGGGTTCAGATTATTAGGTCATTTCGTTTCGACCTTTTAGTCAATTCATTTCTACCCTAAGGCCATTTCTTTTCAATCGTCTGACAAAATTGTTGATTCACTTCACTTTGCGTAATTGCCATTTGTGACTTTAATCATTGTGGTTTGTTAGTTGTTAGTAGAATTCCGGTGACCTAAAGACAAACAAGTATTCACCAGATTAAATCCATCAAACAAGTATGCCTCGACCCAAGGGTCAATCACATGATGCAGATAGACCATCTCTTATGGATTTGGTAGAACGTTATTATTTTAGAAAACAATGATTGTTCTGATGTTTTTGTATGCCCCTATGTTGGCTTAGTTATGTTTGACTAGTATTAGTACGGAAAAAAAAAACTGGTTCCATGACCAAATTAGTTGGAGATGGCATTGCTAGACAGCCAGTTCATCATGAGTAGTACTTGGATAGATCAATATATCTAGATCCATATGTTAATGTAGAAGTTCTCATCGAAACAATTTTCTTATGTCTTTTTAGCGACCTTATCGATCTTTTGCGGCAAGTCACTTCCGCCACATTTTACTTATATGCTTGCACGAGGAAGAATGCGAGCAAGATTTGAGAATCAAGAAACTGTTTACAGAAGTGATGATATGCATATGTATGTATTGATGACTACGTGTCAACTCATCAGTACGCCACCAAAACAAGGGAGTTCGACAAGAAGAGGAAGAATTCCACGAGATAATGAAAAAGGCCCAGTACCATGGCTAGAACAATATAACGCCACTAACCATACAACAAAAACGTAGAATAGAAGAACTATTTCTACGAGGAAACCCACCTGTCTTCGATAGGATAGGAGATCCAACAAAGGCTGAGACTTGGGTACAAGCTAGTGAGCGCATCTTCAATTTCTTGCGCTGCACAGATCTGGAACGTCTTACTTGCGTATCCTTTCAGCTGACTTATGGTGGGAAGCAAGGAGGAAGACAATGACAATTGAGTAGTTAGGAAATTTAACGTGGGAATAGTTTAAGACTGTAATATATGACAAGTATACACCCAAAAGCTATCGCAAAAAGAAAGAAATGGAATTTAACAATCCGAAGCAAAGAAGAACAACAATTACTCCATACGGCATGATGTTCTGCGATACGTCAAGATATGCGCTAGAGCAAGTAGACACATATGGAAAGATGGTTAAAAGAATTCTGTGTCGGACTGAGGCAAGAGATTAGAATGGCTTGGGCAAGCCATGGTGGATCGTCTTACGTGGAGTCGCTTAGCAAAGCGTTATGCATTGAGGCAGCAATGCTGGGAGAGATACCAGCAACTGCGCCTACGTCTGCACCTCCACAAACTCGGGCTAAAAAAAAAAAAAAAAAAAACTTTTGAGAAAGAAAAAGAGAATGGGATATAGTAACCCTGGCCAAGCTAAGGAAAGGGTCATGGCAGGGGCAGACGTTCCAGCAACGTGGCTATGACACCTCAAAACAGATGGGGGATAACAAGTATGGGACTCCACCCTACCCAAAGTGGAACAAGAACCATGGGAAACTCTCCAGGACTGGTAATGAAGGATGTTGCATAGTAACTGGAATGAACATTATACAAATCGTTACCCGAATAAGCAACAAAGGGCGGGTCTCAGGCTAAACTCGCCTGTTCAGACTCTGCATTTGAGCAATCCAAGCTTTGCCCAACCATACCAAGAGCAGTAACCACACCAGCGATAGCAACAACAGCAATAATAGCACATGTGTGCTTGAATTTAGAGCTAAGCATAAAAATTATTCAAATTGGAGTGAACAACTCGTATGTTATGCCGATGAGAGACATATACATAATTTTAGGAATGGAATGGATAGTTGAGAACTATGCCACCATCATTTGCAATGAAAGTCAAATTTCTTTTCGACCACGGGGAAGAAACTGACACGTTTTCATGGGATCAGCATGGGTATGAGAAAGACGATCATCTCCGTCCCTCAAGCAACAAAGATGATAAGAAAATGGTGTCCACCCTACCTTGTGTAGTTGCACAGAAAACTAAAAACCGAGAAAAGTATAGGAGACGTGACAATCGTACGTGAATTTCCAAATGTTTCCTGGAGATTTCACCGGGGTGCACCCGTTCTTTTTGTAAAAGAATAAAGATGGCACATTGAGAATGTGTATCCTCTACCGAGGATACACATCAACTTATAGAGAGTTGAACAAGGTGACACTCAAGGACAGGTATCCTCTATCGAGGATAGACGACTTCTTCAAGCAACTCAGAGGAGTGAGTGTGTCCTCAAAGCTAGATTTAAGGTCTAGGTACCATCAACTATAGATTCAATGAGAAGATGTACCCAAGGTGGTCTTCTGAACCAGATATAGACTCTATGAGTTCGTAGTGGTGTCATTTGGATTGACCAATGCACCAGCCATGTTTGTGGACCTCATGAACCGAGTGTTCCACCCATACTTAGGCAAGTTGTCTTAGTTTTCGTAGATGATGTCTTGATCTACTCGAGGAACGAGAAGGACCATGAGAAACACCTGAGAATAGTCTTAAAAATGTTGAAAACAAAGCATCTTTATGCTAAGTTCTGCAAGTGCGAATTTTGGCTCAACAAAATCACGTTTTCGGGACATATTATCTCATTAGAAAGGATCAAAGTGCACCCTGAGGAAGTACAAGTTGTACATGAGTGGAGATCGCCTACTAACCCCAATGAGATCAAAAGTTTCTTGGAACTAGCAAGTTGCTATCAGAGATTCATAGAAGGATTTTCCAAAATAGCAAGACCAATGACCCTCACTCAGGAAGAGGAACCCATGAAAGATTTTAGTAGAATGAATTTAGAAGTGGTTCAACCACTAGAATCTGTAGAAGGGATTATTGCCACGATGGTAATAACACCCAACTTTATAGGAAAGCTGATAATGCGCAAAAAAAAAAAAAAAAAAAAGAATGAGACCTTGGAGAAAATATGTTTAGCAATAAGATCAGGAGACGTATCATGAGACGTGGATAATGCGTTAATGTTGATCAAAGATTGTGTGTGTTCACACGATGAACAATTCAGAGATGAGATAATGAGCGAAGCTCATGACACGCCATATACTGGCCACCCAGGAAGCATAAAATGTACAAAGACTTGAAAGAAGAATTCCGATGGAAAGATATAGCTACACTTGTTGAGAGATGCCTAGTATGCCAACGAGTGAAGGCCTTGCACCATAGACCATATGAAAAATTTCAACCATTGGAGATTTCATAATGGAAGTTATAGCACTTTGCAACAGATGTCGTGACTAGTTTACGAAGTCGAAAAGAGAGAGTGTTGCCATCTGGGTAATAGTGGAGCGACTTGCGAAATGAGCTCGTTTTATATTAATACCGATCACATACGGATCAGACAAGTTAGGCCAATTATATGTTTGAGAAATTGTGCGCTCCACGGTATGCTCGTGTCAATCACTTTGGACTGAGATTCGAAGTTTACATCCAGATTATGTATGAACTTGTAGAAGAAATTAGGCACAAGGTTAAATTTCAGTACCACCTTTTGCCCACAAACATATAGATGGTTGAGAGAATAATTCAGACTCTCGAAGACACGTTAAAAGTAGTACAAAGCAAAGGTGAAAGTGATGAACAGTGATGTCATCGATTGAGTTTGCCTACAATAATAGTTATCAGGCAACAATCAATATGGCGCCTTATGAGGTAATGCATGGAAGAAAATATAGATCACCACTCTACTGAGATAAAATAGGTGAAAGGAGAATTTTAGGATCAGACAAGATGAATGAGATGATTGAGATAGTCTGACAGAAATTAAGATGAGAGAGTACCCAGAACCTTTTTGCAATGATATGCAAATTTCGGGACGAAATTTTTGTTAAGAGGGGTAGAATGTAGTAGCCCGCTATTTTATTTTATGATTAAGAGCAACAAATGCAATATTTATTTTTACATCTTTTAGTTGATTTAATCCAGTGATTAATATTCAGTTAATTCAGCTCAGAGTTCTGAATTAGATGCCATTACCTGAGATGACCACGATTGAATTATTGAGTAGTCAATGATTTATTTCAGAATGATAATTGACTTAGCGAAGTCGAGTTATTATTTTATTTGTAATCGAAATATTATTTCTATCTATTACTTTACTCAGTCGTGGATTTAATCCCGACTAATAGAGCGAGTTAAATTAGATATTTTAATTCGCAGAGGCTTTATAAAGATAAGTAGAATCCGAAAAAAAAAAAATTAGATTTACAGATCCTCAATTGATACAAAAACTACTATGGGATTCTATTTGTCACCTCAAGACTTTCAAACACTTACAATCATAGTCCTCTTTCCTACTCTATTGCATACTACACGCATGCTCTCCAACAAATACCATCAACAATCATTTCTACACTACTATTCACTATCTAGCACTTAAAGAAAAAGGAAAAGAAAGAAAAGAATGAGAAGGATAAAACGTGTGTGCTGCAAGGAACATCTACTGCAGCTACATTTTTCCTTTCTTTTCAACAACTGTTCCAATTCCCCTGCCACTACACCCTCCCCTATTCCTTAGCATGCTCCACCGCCTATTTGTATCTTTTTGACTCCAGCCAGTTTGCACATTTTGACTAAAACAAGTGTGCATTTCACACCCGAACACCTTCATTTTGTTCCAGACTTCATCAGCTATTAATCTCCATTTTGTTTCCATTCCACACTTAGAAAGTTCAGGACAGCAGGGGCCTTCATACATTCTCTGCGAGGAGGTAAACTTCTTTAACTCTCTTCAACTCCTCCAAGATTTCACCTACATTAATGGAAAGAACATTTATTTCAGTTCAGTTCAATCATTCCAGTTCGTTAAACTCAACGGCAATCAGCCAACCAACAGTCATTCCCAAGGTATTAATTCTATTTCAGATATTCATTCCAGTAAGCATTCATACCGTAGCATAATCAGTTCCAGATGATATAAGACTCTCATAAGCATGATAGACGCAGGCTTTATCATGTAGAACACCAACCACTATTGTTGAGCAAGTGCCAATAAGAATTCGAGTTTGAACGAGCATAGTTTGAATTTACACAAAACAAGAAGAGATTACGCCTTGTCTTTAATTCGCGTTGAGAGCCGATAGAAAGAGAGTCGAGTTTTTACTTAGCTTTAGGTTGAGTGGTAGAGGATTGTCGGAGCTCTGCGACTCACGGCGACGGCGGCTGCCGGGCTCTTGCTGCCAACAGCAGCGGCCGACAACGGCGCTCCCCCAGCAAGCCGCTGACCACCGGACGAGCAGCAGCAACTCCAGGCCGCTGACAACCGGACGAGCTCTGCAACTCCAGGCCGCGACTCCGGCGAACAGCAGCAGTCGGCGGCGACTCCAGGAGAAGCAGCAGCCGCTCCAGACGGCGGCAATGGCTCCCAGTCTACGACCGCTCGCCGGATTCCGGAGAGTTACAGCAGCGGCGACGATTTCTGAATTAGAAAGTTAGGGCTCGATTTGGGGATCTGCCCGTACAGCGGTGAAGAGGGGGTTTAGGGCGAGGAGGCGGCGCGTTCAACGGCTGAACACCGGCCACGCCGGCAGCTGGAACGACCGGAGAAGGAAACGGCGGCGGCGGACGCCTCGACTGAAGGCAGATCGAGGGAGGAGAAGGCTGAGCGTGATTTAGGAGAGATTAGAGAGAGATAGGGGATAAGGAGGAAGAGGCAGGTGCGGCCACGCCGGACCTAGGCTCGGCGGCAGCCGACACCGGTCGGAGCAGAGACGGTGAATGAGACCCTGACTGATTTTGAGGGGGGGCTCGACTGATCCTGAGAGAAGGAATTCTCGACTGATTGTTGAGAGAGAGAAGATGGTCGACTGAAAATGAAAGAGAGAGGGAGAGTAATTCTTTGGGGCCTTGGTTTATTTTATTCTGGGCCACTTTTAATTGACTTCGGGCTGAACCTTGATTTAAATTAAGCCCAATTGTTTTATTAAGGATGGGCCTGCTTTACCTTATTTTCATTGGGCCGCAGCCATTTTTCCATATTGGGCTGAGTTTTTATATATTAAAAGCCCAGCTGCATTTATTAATTGGGTCCTTATTATTTTCTATTGGGCTGAGAATTATTAAAGGAATTGAGCCTCACTCATTCTATCTATTTGGACTATTGTATTATATTAACTAGGCCTTGTTTGATTTATTTATTTGAGCCCAACAATTCATTATTTATTCATTGGGCCAAGATTTATTTAATTACTTAAGCCAATGAATTATTTCAATTGGGCCGTTCATATTAATTATTAGGCGCATGGCCTTATGTCGAGCCTTTTTAATTATTTAAACCTACAACAGTACTTTCTCCTAGTTGTTAAGCCCGATTGAGTTTTACGAGGATAAAAGCGAGTAAGTCGAAGTATTTATTTATTCGTTTCTATCGACTACGAGGAGCGGGGTTTATTTAATCGGTGGAGTAGAACACCCTGCAGAGAACGGATTAATTTTAGTTAATTATCCGGCTTCATGAGACGAGACTTAGCTTTTGTTTAAATCTAATAGCCTGGATTAACAATAGAAATTTCCCGGTTATTATTTCAGAATAATAATTCATGCATAAGAGGATCATACATCGTTAATTTCATATTCTCATTATTTGAGGATTTTGCTCGAGCAGTATCTTATTTATATTCTCGTAATAAAGGTCAAGCACGAGATTAATAATCAGACAAGGAGCTACTGTACCACAGAAAGTTTCTATCAGGTGGGCATTACTTTCATATATATCAAATGAGTTTCATGTTACAATTGAACAAGTTATTTCGTTATAAAATCTTTAAACTGAAAATTATTTCAACTGTTGTCTTGCCATAAATGTTTCAAATTTGGTATGATATCTATCTGATGTGTTATGTAATTGAATTCGGGTCCTGAGCAGTTGATAGCTATCCTGCCAGGGCTAGTGTACACTAGTGACCGTGAGTCATCTAGCGGGTTGGCCGGTCAAGTGTCCGTGAGAGGTGGCCACCTCTCCGGCACACAGTTCCAGATATGATAGATTACAAGAGAACTTAGTCTGCAGACGAACCTTAAGAATCACAAATGAATTTAGTAAGCTTGGGCCTTTTTAGCGAAAAAACCCCTTGCTGTACTGTTTAAGATGGCATGACAATTTACAGTTTTGAAGCATGTATTTTTATACTTAGGCATACGTGCCCACTGAGTACTTTTGTACTCAGCCCTGCATATATTTCTAAATGTGCAGGTTGAGTAGCTGCCGATGGTGATGAAGTGACGAGCGGGACTCTTTTGTCTTATTATGTATTAATGAACTCTAGGGATACATGTCTTCATACATGTATTCAGAACCTTATTCCGCTGCGTACTCAGAAGTGTTATGTTATTTTGGCTAAGTCGGAGTAATCCGAACTTACTAGTTATTTGAGTCTATACGACGAAACCTCCGTTATATTATAAATATTCCTTTTGTTAACAATGATGAAATGCGATCCTTCCTTGTTTGATTATCCCCTTTCTACCCCGCTTCTAATCTCCCTCCATTAGTCATGGTTTCCCGGCTTAATTATCCTTAATTAGGTCCGGTCGTGACAGAATGGTATCAGAGCAGTTCATTTGCTCTGAATTCTAGAGTTAGCCCATTTTTCTGGTATGATCACTAGAATATATGAGTCAGTCAACCAAAGCTCATCACTTCATCACATCGTCATGCTCAGCAAGAAAGAAGGTGGTAATGATTTTAAAACATTGAGAAGTTCACGTTTTATATGAATGTACTGATGCTTACATTCAAGTTTTATGCTTTATTGATTGATTAGATATCTCAATGAACTTAGATGCGTTAAGAATGCATGATCACTGTTACGAGAAGAACAATAGAAGCTAGAAACTCAGTTATATTTCACTATAGCCATGGTGAAGAGCTAAGAAAGAGGAAGAGAATCCAATGAAAGCAGTGCAAGCGGAGTGCCACGCACGAATCACTGAAGCAGGCATAGTTCTTCATTCAGGTTGTTCACACGAGACGGAGCACCTAATCGACTATTGCCTTATTCAATGATAGTTTAAGTATGATATTGCTTATAGCGATGAGTATGACTTATGTAACCAGTTAGCTAATCCCTAATAAGTTGAGACTCACTTCTAGCCTCGATTATCACTAGCTATGACTTGAGGATAACTTTCATGATTCATCAATGAACTTCATAATTAGACTTACCAGGGGTCAAAATACTTTGTATATGATGTTAATAATTCGATTAAAGCTATCAGCTTATAGTTTCAGGTATTCGGAACCATTCTGCTTACAGTACCTATCATATTAGATGAGGACATGACTGAGAATCCCTATTGATTACGATCACCTACTACGAATTGGAAAGATGAGATGTGATATGGGTACTGACAATTACCAACCATTATGATTGATCATAAAAGTTTACGCAAGTGGGTAAGACGAGAGAAGTTCTCGAAGATGGTTCAGAGTTTAATAATAGCTAGAAGCGCCGACAGTGGATCAATGCTGAAACAAATGAATTAAGATTCTAATGAGACCCTAAGGATATACTCAAGATAAGTATACATACCTTAACCTATCAAGGACATCGCCTCAGTTAGAACGTCTTGGATTAGGTATTTAGTCTGGTAGCCGGAATAAGAGCATTGACTAAGGTCATTCCATGACTTAGCATTACATATGGTGACACATACCCTATAAAGGTGCTCAGATGAGCAAATGCTATTTCCTTATTGAATGTGTGATGATTCAGAAGGTCTTTTGCAATAACACGGAAGAGTACTTCAAATTATATGGTTGCATTTCAAGCGCTATGTGAAGAAAACACTAAGTACTAGGAGTACTACATAAAGATCATGTAGAGGAAGATTGTTGAGTAAGGTCGAGCCTACCTTATTTCACCTATAGAAGATGTTTAAGGATTGCATTAAACTAGGAGACAGACTCCAAGTTTGAGAAGCTCTAGAATATTCTCAAGGACATGTTCAAGATGTTAAGAAGAAAGTGGTGATTTTAGACCAAATATACCTTTTGCAGCCAATGAACAAGAGTTGCCAAGTTCGGAAAAGTATTTCCGAGTGACTGAGAAGTAGTTGTGTCGGACCTGGCCAGTCCACATGACCAAAATATCAGTAGTCGTCATATATGGGTCTCTAAACCTATATATTTAAACTTTCATCTGAAAAGCCAAGCGGGTTCAGATTATTAGGTCATTTCGTTTCGACCTTTTAGTCAATTCATTTCTACCCTAAGGCCATTTCTTTTCAATCGTCTGACAAAATTGTTGATTCACTTCACTTTGCGTAATTGCCATTTGTGACTTTAATCATTGTGGTTTGTTAGTTGTTAGTAGAATTCCGGTGACCTAAAGACAAACAAGTATTCACCAGATTAAATCCATCAAACAAGTATGCCTCGACCCAAGGGTCAATCACATGATGCAGATAGACCATCTCTTATGGATTTGGTAGAACGTTATTATTTTAGAAAACAATGATTGTTCTGATGTTTTTGTATGCCCCTATGTTGGCTTAGTTATGTTTGACTAGTATTAGTACGGAAAAAAAAAACTGGTTCCATGACCAAATTAGTTGGAGATGGCATTGCTAGACAGCCAGTTCATCATGAGTAGTACTTGGATAGATCAATATATCTAGATCCATATGTTAATGTAGAAGTTCTCATCGAAACAATTTTCTTATGTCTTTTTAGCGACCTTATCGATCTTTTGCGGCAAGTCACTTCCGCCACATTTTACTTATATGCTTGCACGAGGAAGAATGCGAGCAAGATTTGAGAATCAAGAAACTGTTTACAGAAGTGATGATATGCATATGTATGTATTGATGACTACGTGTCAACTCATCAGTACGCCACCAAAACAAGGGAGTTCGACAAGAAGAGGAAGAATTCCACGAGATAATGAAAAAGGCCCAGTACCATGGCTAGAACAATATAACGCCACTAACCATACAACAAAAACGTAGAATAGAAGAACTATTTCTACGAGGAAACCCACCTGTCTTCGATAGGATAGGAGATCCAACAAAGGCTGAGACTTGGGTACAAGCTAGTGAGCGCATCTTCAATTTCTTGCGCTGCACAGATCTGGAACGTCTTACTTGCGTATCCTTTCAGCTGACTTATGGTGGGAAGCAAGGAGGAAGACAATGACAATTGAGTAGTTAGGAAATTTAACGTGGGAATAGTTTAAGACTGTAATATATGACAAGTATACACCCAAAAGCTATCGCAAAAAGAAAGAAATGGAATTTAACAATCCGAAGCAAAGAAGAACAACAATTACTCCATACGGCATGATGTTCTGCGATACGTCAAGATATGCGCTAGAGCAAGTAGACACATATGGAAAGATGGTTAAAAGAATTCTGTGTCGGACTGAGGCAAGAGATTAGAATGGCTTGGGCAAGCCATGGTGGATCGTCTTACGTGGAGTCGCTTAGCAAAGCGTTATGCATTGAGGCAGCAATGCTGGGAGAGATACCAGCAACTGCGCCTACGTCTGCACCTCCACAAACTCGGGCTAAAAAAAAAAAAAAACTTTTGAGAAAGAAAAAGAGAATGGGATATAGTAACCCTGGCCAAGCTAAGGAAAGGGTCATGGCAGGGGCAGACGTTCCAGCAACGTGGCTATGACACCTCAAAACAGATGGGGGATAACAAGTATGGGACTCCACCCTACCCAAAGTGGAACAAGAACCATGGGAAACTCTCCAGGACTGGTAATGAAGGATGTTGCATAGTAACTGGAATGAACATTATACAAATCGTTACCCGAATAAGCAACAAAGGGCGGGTCTCAGGCTAAACTCGCCTGTTCAGACTCTGCATTTGAGCAATCCAAGCTTTGCCCAACCATACCAAGAGCAGTAACCACACCAGCGATAGCAACAACAGCAATAATAGCACATGTGTGCTTGAATTTAGAGCTAAGCATAAAAATTATTCAAATTGGAGTGAACAACTCGTATGTTATGCCGATGAGAGACATATACATAATTTTAGGAATGGAATGGATAGTTGAGAACTATGCCACCATCATTTGCAATGAAAGTCAAATTTCTTTTCGACCACGGGGAAGAAACTGACACGTTTTCATGGGATCAGCATGGGTATGAGAAAGACGATCATCTCCGTCCCTCAAGCAACAAAGATGATAAGAAAATGGTGTCCACCCTACCTTGTGTAGTTGCACAGAAAACTAAAAACCGAGAAAAGTATAGGAGACGTGACAATCGTACGTGAATTTCCAAATGTTTCCTGGAGATTTCACCGGGGTGCACCCGTTCTTTTTGTAAAAGAATAAAGATGGCACATTGAGAATGTGTATCCTCTACCGAGGATACACATCAACTTATAGAGAGTTGAACAAGGTGACACTCAAGGACAGGTATCCTCTATCGAGGATAGACGACTTCTTCAAGCAACTCAGAGGAGTGAGTGTGTCCTCAAAGCTAGATTTAAGGTCTAGGTACCATCAACTATAGATTCAATGAGAAGATGTACCCAAGGTGGTCTTCTGAACCAGATATAGACTCTATGAGTTCGTAGTGGTGTCATTTGGATTGACCAATGCACCAGCCATGTTTGTGGACCTCATGAACCGAGTGTTCCACCCATACTTAGGCAAGTTGTCTTAGTTTTCGTAGATGATGTCTTGATCTACTCGAGGAACGAGAAGGACCATGAGAAACACCTGAGAATAGTCTTAAAAATGTTGAAAACAAAGCATCTTTATGCTAAGTTCTGCAAGTGCGAATTTTGGCTCAACAAAATCACGTTTTCGGGACATATTATCTCATTAGAAAGGATCAAAGTGCACCCTGAGGAAGTACAAGTTGTACATGAGTGGAGATCGCCTACTAACCCCAATGAGATCAAAAGTTTCTTGGAACTAGCAAGTTGCTATCAGAGATTCATAGAAGGATTTTCCAAAATAGCAAGACCAATGACCCTCACTCAGGAAGAGGAACCCATGAAAGATTTTAGTAGAATGAATTTAGAAGTGGTTTGACTCATCCAAAAACACCTAACGGATGGACTCGAATTTATACGAGGTCGTCCTAGGGTGGTAAGGTGACTCAAGTCGTCTCACAAGGAAGACTTAGCAGGGCTCTAACCGTATTGCTCACAAGAAACTTAAAAGAAATCTAAACACTCTAATCGGGTAATTGGGTCTGGCACTCTCTCCGATTAACTAGCGCGTAATTAAATAAGCTTGTAATTATCTAATGCAGAATCAACAGAAAGCATATAAATCTATCTAGGCGGAATGAGAAGGAAGCAGATTAAGAACGCAGGAAACTAAGAAACCTAGGGTTTTAACTAGCAATCTAGAAAGCATTAGATAAATCAATCAATCATAAACAACGATTATCTAGGCGAGATTAAAGAACAACGATTCATCAATTGAACATGGAATAACGATTATCTAAGCAATGCAATAACGAGAAAGCTTGTAAAGATTAACTAATCAAAATGAAGAACTTACAATCGATCCAATGAAATCAACGATCTAGCGGAATCCACAAGTATCTAGAATGTTTCTATCTATCTAAACTATGGGAAAAAGCATAAAATCGCAGGTGGAGGCTGCTGGAGTCGGAAGTGTGAAATAAAACCCTCAAAATCGGATTTTATAGCAATTTCCGTAACTGCCAGATCTGCACAGGGGCGGCGGCCGCCGTGAGACGGCGGCGCCGTGGACGGCGGCCGCCGTGATGCCCCTTCGCAGTTTCCTCCAAAAATTGTACGGCCCGCGCCGTGGGGCCGCGGCCGGCGTCTGGACGGCGGCCGCCGTGAGACGGCGGCGCCGTGGACGGCGGCCGCCGTGACACGGCGGCGCCGTGGTCCGTCTTCGCAGATTGCTCCCAAGGTTGCACGGCCTGCGCCGTGGGGCCGCGGCCGCCGTCTCCACGGCGGCCGCCGCCTGGCGGCGGCGGCCGTGAGCCTGACTCCAAAACATGCTCGAAACAATACCAAAACGCTCGGCAATTCGCGAATCCTGCACGCGACAATAGTACATCCAAAAAGATCATCAAGCACGTGAAATATAGAGCAAAAAGGTACGAAACGAGCTCGAATGCACAGCAGGAAAACTCATAAAATCATCACGAAATAGGGCTAAACAACCCCCCCACACTTAAATCCTTGCTTGTCCTCAAGCAACAATCACAACATTGACAGAAAATCCACAAGCGATTCTCCTCACCAAGCAAACACAACCCAATCCAAGTCCTTCAAGAAATCAATGTCCCCAATCAGATGTTCAAAGTTAAGGTTTAAAAATGCAACAACAAGGTGATACAACTCAATCCGATCAGACCCGATTCTCCGCTAGGGGTGAATTTCCTAATGCAATTTCCTTTACAATCAAAACTCATTCCTTTTTCACATTCGTTCATTTTTTTTTTTTTTTTTTTTTTTGGGGTCAAGTTATTTTCGCTCTTAATAGATGGGCCATAATTCACGAGATTGAACTTTTGGAGGTGATCCAAAATATTCTCATGTGGTTTCCCATGCTCATAATGAAACCATTAGAGGAGCAGAGACCCAGAGCTATCAGAACTCAACAACCAACCAAACAATTCAGCACAGCAGAAAGATATTAGAAAATTGCACTGAAGACACTCCCCCTAGCATCTACCGGACAAATCACGTCAAGAGTTGCTCAGCAGGGTGTTGCATCAAAACCTTAAGCTAATTACACCATGTTGGGAACAAATCAATCATGACAGACAAGGACAACAAACAACACAAACACAATCCAGAATCGCCAATGAATCACTATCAACATGCGATGCACTTAAAAACAAGCAAGAAGACAAGATAAGGGGACCATTCGCCCCAACACAAGAAAGCCCAGGAATACAACAAGAAAAACACCCACAGGATTTACAAAAACCAACAAACACCCCCCCCACTTAAAATCTGGCACTGTCCTCAGTGCAAACAAAAAGAGAGGTGAAAGAGGAAACTTCCCTAAATACCGATCCAGTGGTGAGTCTGTAGTGTCCCACGATGTCTGCCTCTCTCTTATCCAAAGAACAAGCAGTCTCCAACGCAACAACCTGCACCAAACAGCAGAAGCAACAAAACACAACACAAACAAAACGAAAGAAAAACGAAACAAGAAAAAGCAAGAAAACATGGGTTGCCTCCCATGCAGCGCTAGTTTTTAAGTCGCCAGCCCGACTAAGAGAACCCCTTAACCAAAATCCGATTGAAGATCCAGCTGCCTTAGCGCCCTTGTAAACACATCTTCTTGAATTGCAGCTGCGGGTCCTCCAAATGAGTCCTCCATGCTCGTATCCTGGAATGGCCCTCTATCCACACATCCCACGAGATTGAATGACCCAACCTCATCAAGCTTCTCTTCAAGGAGCAAGGCACACAGAAAACCTTGCTCAATATCACCTTCCTCGTGCAGCTTATCCAGAGATTCCTGCTCAATGTCAGCTTCATCCTGCAAGGTAGCAAGGAATTCCTCCACAATCTCGTCCTCCTCCTGAAACTTATTAAGGAATTCCTGCACAATACAATCCTCATCCAAAGCATCAAATGTTTCAACATAAGAGCAGATTTGAATTAAGGAAGTGGGGGTAGTAGGTTTTTTATCAAAAACTGAGAATGTTACCGCTCTACCTACCCCTACCATACTTACAGTTCCCGTACCCACATCGATGCGAGTATGGGTGGTAGCCATAAAGGGTCGGCCAAGTAGCACGAGATGCCCATTCTCGCCTCTAATCCCTTTTCCCACATCAAGTACAACAAAGTCAGCTAAAACACTAATCCCCCTCACGACTACCTCAACATCCTCGACAAGGCCTCGTGGGCTGCTAATGGAGCCGTCAGCTAGTTCTATCTTAATGTTCGTGCATTTCAGCTCTTTATTTCCCAACCTCTCAAAAATATCAAGCGGCATCAAATTGACTGCCGCGCCCAAATCAAGCATTCCCAAGACCTTTTCAACCCCTCCTAAGCTAATATCAACGATAAAGCTACCTGGATCTCCTTGCTTGGGTGGTGGTTGGTCTGGTGCAACAGTGACAGGTGGCAGTGGCTCACTAGGGCATTGGGTTGCCTTGATTGCTTGCACGGTTCTGCTTCTCCATTTCCCCGTGGTTATTGGGGTAGTTTCCTTGATTACCGCCACGGCATGAGCTTGACGCGGCTGTTTGTCCTGGTTTAGGAACTTCCCAGATGGCTGTTCTTGCTGCAGCTGATTTAGGGCTCCTGTAAGTTGCCCAACTGTAGTCTCGAGGCGCTTGATGGTAGCACTCTGAGACTCCATGTTCTGTTTGGTCATCTCCATGAAGGACTGCATGGTGTCCTCGAGAGACGGCTTCTGCGGTTGAGCTTGTTTCTGACACTGTTGGGAGGCATTCTGGTATTGCTGCTGCTGCTGAAAATTCCCTTGTTGCATAGGGAACTGTTGATACTGCTGATACTGCGGGGGCTGCTGCTGCTGATAAGCTTGAGTGTAGTTCTGCTGCTGAGCTCTCCAACCCGAATTGGAGCTTTGTTGCCCTTGATTAAAGATAGGCCTCTGTTCAAATTGAGGCCTCCCCGGATAGCTCTGAGCAGCAAAGACCTCTGCTTCTCCTTCAGGTGTGAATCCCCCCATGCGATGGCACGCGTTGGTTCCATGACCAAAATCGCCACAAATTCCACATCCTTCTGCTGGTGGCGCGTGAACTGGTGGGGCTTCTGCCTGGTTCATCTTGAGGTGCTGAACTTGCCTCATCAATTCTGCTACTTGCTTCTGAAGCTCATTGTTGGGAGCTACTGCATTGGCTTCAACCCTCCTTCCTCTAGCTGATTTCTGTTGAGAACTCGCTGCAAGTGTGTTGAAAATCTCCTTGAGCTCATCAGCTGTCTTCCGGGCAATGTTGCCCCCTGCTGTACTGTCCACCATAAACTGTGCCGTCTGAATCAATCCGTCATAGAAGAACTGCATCAACATGACAGGTGATAACTGGTGCTGTGGGCACTGGCGGAGGAGCTCTTGGAATCTCTCCCAAGCCTCGTGGAGAGGCTCGTCAGCTCCTTGCATGAAGTTCATAATTTGTACGAGGTCGTCCTAGGGTGGTAAGGTGACTCAAGTCGTCTCACAAGGAAGACTTAGCAGGGCTCTAACCGTATTGCTCACAAGAAACTTAAAAGAAATCTAAACACTCTAATCGGGTAATTGGGTCTGGCACTCTCTCCGATTAACTAGCGCGTAATTAAATAAGCTTGTAATTATCTAATGCAGAATCAACAGAAAGCATATAAATCTATCTAGGCGGAATGAGAAGGAAGCAGATTAAGAACGCAGGAAACTAAGAAACCTAGGGTTTTAACTAGCAATCTAGAAAGCATTAGATAAATCAATCAATCATAAACAACGATTATCTAGGCGAGATTAAAGAACAACGATTCATCAATTGAACATGGAATAACGATTATCTAAGCAATGCAATAACGAGAAAGCTTGTAAAGATTAACTAATCAAAATGAAGAACTTACAATCGATCCAATGAAATCAACGATCTAGCGGAATCCACAAGTATCTAGAATGTTTCTATCTATCTAAACTATGGGAAAAAGCATAAAATCGCAGGTGGAGGCTGCTGGAGTCGGAAGTGTGAAATAAAACCCTCAAAATCGGATTTTATAGCAATTTCCGTAACTGCCAGATCTGCACAGGGGCGGCGGCCGCCGTGAGACGGCGGCGCCGTGGACGGCGGCCGCCGTGGGACGGCGCCGCCGTGATGCCCCTTCGCAGTTTCCTCCAAAAATTGTACGGCCCGCGCCGTGGGGCCGCGGCCGGCGTCTGGACGGCGGCCGCCGTGAGACGGCGGCGCCGTGGACGGCGGCCGCCGTGACACGGCGGCGCCGTGGTCCGTCTTCGCAGATTGCTCCCAAGGTTGCACGGCCTGCGCCGTGGGGCCGCGGCCGCCGTCTCCACGGCGGCCGCCGCCTGGCGGCGGCGGCCGTGAGCCTGACTCCAAAACATGCTCGAAACAATACCAAAACGCTCGGCAATTCGCGAATCCTGCACGCGACAATAGTACATCCAAAAAGATCATCAAGCACGTGAAATATAGAGCAAAAAGGTACGAAACGAGCTCGAATGCACAGCAGGAAAACTCATAAAATCATCACGAAATAGGGCTAAACATGGTTCAACCACTAGAATCTGTAGAAGGGATTATTGCCACGATGGTAATAACACCCAACTTTATAGGAAAGCTGATAATGCGCAAAAAAAAAAAAAAAAGAATGAGACCTTGGAGAAAATATGTTTAGCAATAAGATCAGGAGACGTATCATGAGACGTGGATAATGCGTTAATGTTGATCAAAGATTGTGTGTGTTCACACGATGAACAATTCAGAGATGAGATAATGAGCGAAGCTCATGACACGCCATATACTGGCCACCCAGGAAGCATAAAATGTACAAAGACTTGAAAGAAGAATTCCGATGGAAAGATATAGCTACACTTGTTGAGAGATGCCTAGTATGCCAACGAGTGAAGGCCTTGCACCATAGACCATATGAAAAATTTCAACCATTGGAGATTTCATAATGGAAGTTATAGCACTTTGCAACAGATGTCGTGACTAGTTTACGAAGTCGAAAAGAGAGAGTGTTGCCATCTGGGTAATAGTGGAGCGACTTGCGAAATGAGCTCGTTTTATATTAATACCGATCACATACGGATCAGACAAGTTAGGCCAATTATATGTTTGAGAAATTGTGCGCTCCACGGTATGCTCGTGTCAATCACTTTGGACTGAGATTCGAAGTTTACATCCAGATTATGTATGAACTTGTAGAAGAAATTAGGCACAAGGTTAAATTTCAGTACCACCTTTTGCCCACAAACATATAGATGGTTGAGAGAATAATTCAGACTCTCGAAGACACGTTAAAAGTAGTACAAAGCAAAGGTGAAAGTGATGAACAGTGATGTCATCGATTGAGTTTGCCTACAATAATAGTTATCAGGCAACAATCAATATGGCGCCTTATGAGGTAATGCATGGAAGAAAATATAGATCACCACTCTACTGAGATAAAATAGGTGAAAGGAGAATTTTAGGATCAGACAAGATGAATGAGATGATTGAGATAGTCTGACAGAAATTAAGATGAGAGAGTACCCAGAACCTTTTTGCAATGATATGCAAATTTCGGGACGAAATTTTTGTTAAGAGGGGTAGAATGTAGTAGCCCGCTATTTTATTTTATGATTAAGAGCAACAAATGCAATATTTATTTTTACATCTTTTAGTTGATTTAATCCAGTGATTAATATTCAGTTAATTCAGCTCAGAGTTCTGAATTAGATGCCATTACCTGAGATGACCACGATTGAATTATTGAGTAGTCAATGATTTATTTCAGAATGATAATTGACTTAGCGAAGTCGAGTTATTATTTTATTTGTAATCGAAATATTATTTCTATCTATTACTTTACTCAGTCGTGGATTTAATCCCGACTAATAGAGCGAGTTAAATTAGATATTTTAATTCGCAGAGGCTTTATAAAGATAAGTAGAATCCGAAAAAAAAAATTAGATTTACAGATCCTCAATTGATACAAAAACTACTATGGGATTCTATTTGTCACCTCAAGACTTTCAAACACTTACAATCATAGTCCTCTTTCCTACTCTATTGCATACTACACGCATGCTCTCCAACAAATACCATCAACAATCATTTCTACACTACTATTCACTATCTAGCACTTAAAGAAAAAGGAAAAGAAAGAAAAGAATGAGAAGGATAAAACGTGTGTGCTGCAAGGAACATCTACTGCAGCTACATTTTTCCTTTCTTTTCAACAACTGTTCCAATTCCCCTGCCACTACACCCTCCCCTATTCCTTAGCATGCTCCACCGCCTATTTGTATCTTTTTGACTCCAGCCAGTTTGCACATTTTGACTAAAACAAGTGTGCATTTCACACCCGAACACCTTCATTTTGTTCCAGACTTCATCAGCTATTAATCTCCATTTTGTTTCCATTCCACACTTAGAAAGTTCAGGACAGCAGGGGCCTTCATACATTCTCTGCGAGGAGGTAAACTTCTTTAACTCTCTTCAACTCCTCCAAGATTTCACCTACATTAATGGAAAGAACATTTATTTCAGTTCAGTTCAATCATTCCAGTTCGTTAAACTCAACGGCAATCAGCCAACCAACAGTCATTCCCAAGGTATTAATTCTATTTCAGATATTCATTCCAGTAAGCATTCATACCGTAGCATAATCAGTTCCAGATGATATAAGACTCTCATAAGCATGATAGACGCAGGCTTTATCATGTAGAACACCAACCACTATTGTTGAGCAAGTGCCAATAAGAATTCGAGTTTGAACGAGCATAGTTTGAATTTACACAAAACAAGAAGAGATTACGCCTTGTCTTTAATTCGCGTTGAGAGCCGATAGAAAGAGAGTCGAGTTTTTACTTAGCTTTAGGTTGAGTGGTAGAGGATTGTCGGAGCTCTGCGACTCACGGCGACGGCGGCTGCCGGGCTCTTGCTGCCAACAGCAGCGGCCGACAACGGCGCTCCCCCAGCAAGCCGCTGACCACCGGACGAGCAGCAGCAACTCCAGGCCGCTGACAACCGGACGAGCTCTGCAACTCCAGGCCGCGACTCCGGCGAACAGCAGCAGTCGGCGGCGACTCCAGGAGAAGCAGCAGCCGCTCCAGACGGCGGCAATGGCTCCCAGTCTACGACCGCTCGCCGGATTCCGGAGAGTTACAGCAGCGGCGACGATTTCTGAATTAGAAAGTTAGGGCTCGATTTGGGGATCTGCCCGTACAGCGGTGAAGAGGGGGTTTAGGGCGAGGAGGCGGCGCGTTCAACGGCTGAACGCCGGCCACGCCGGTAGCTGGAACGACCGGAGAAGGAAACGGCGGCGGCGGACGCCTCGACTGAAGGCAGATCGAGGGAGGAGAAGGCTGAGCGTGATTTAGGAGAGATTAGAGAGAGAGAGGGGATAAGGAGGAAGAGGCAGGTGCGGCCACGCCGGACCTAGGCTCGGCGGCAGCCGACGCCGGTCGGAGCAGAGACGGCGAATGATACCCTGACTGATTTTGAGGGGGGGCTCGACTGATCCTGAGAGAAGGAATTCTCGACTGATTGTTGAGAGAGAGAAGAGGGTCGACTGAAAATGAAAGAGAGAGGGAGAGTAATTCTTTGGGGCCTTGGTTTATTTTATTCTGGGCCACTTTTAATTGACTTCGGGCTGAACCTTGATTTAAATTAAGCCCAATTGTTTTATTAAGGATGGGCCTGCTTTACCTTATTTTCATTGGGCCGCAGCCATTTTTCCATATTGGGCTGAGTTTTTATATATTAAAAGCCCAGCTGCATTTATTAATTGGGTCCTTATTATTTTCTATTGGGCTGAGAATTATTAAAGGAATTGAGCCTCACTCATTCTATCTATTTGGACTATTGTATTATATTAACTAGGCCTTGTTTGATTTATTTATTTGAGCCCAACAATTCATTATTTATTCATTGGGCCAAGATTTATTTAATTACTTAAGCCAATGAATTATTTCAATTGGGCCGTTCATATTAATTATTAGGCGCATGGCCTTATGTCGAGCCTTTTTAATTATTTAAACCTACAACAGTACTTTCTCCTAGTTGTTAAGCCCGATTGAGTTTTACGAGGATAAAAGCGAGTAAGTCGAAGTATTTATTTATTCGTTTCTATCGACTACGAGGAGCGGGGTTTATTTAATCGGTGGAGTAGAACACCCTGCAGAGAACGGATTAATTTTAGTTAATTATCCGGCTTCACGAGACGAGACTTAGCTTTTGTTTAAATCTAATAGCCTGGATTAACAATAGAAATTTCCCGGTTATTATTTCAGAATAATAATTCATGCATAAGAGGATCATGCATCGTTAATTTCATATTCTCATTATTTGAGGATTTTGCTCGAGCAGTATCTTATTTATATTATCGTAATAAAGGTCAAGCACGAGATTAATAATCAGACAAGGAGCTACTGTACCACAGAAAGTTTCTATCAGGTGGGCATTACTTTCATATATATCAAATGAGTTTCATGTTACAATTGAACAAGTTATTTCGTTATAAAATCTTTAAACTGAAAATTATTTCAACTGTTGTCTTGCCATAAATGTTTCAAATTTGGTATGATATCTATCTGATGTGTTATGTAATTGAATTCGGGTCCTGAGCAGTTGATAGATATCCTGCCAGGGCTAGTGTACACCAGTGACCGTGAGTCATCTAGCGGGTTGGCCGGTCAAGTGTCCGTGAGAGGTGGCCACCTCTCCGGCACACAGTTCTAGATATGATAGATTACAAGAGAACTTAGTCTGCAGACGAACCTTAAGAATCACAAATGAATTTAGTAAGCTTGAGCCTTTTTAGCGAAAAACCCCCTTGCTGTACTGTTTAAGATGGCATGACAATTTACAGTTTTGAAGCATGTATTTTTATACTTAGGCATACGTGCCCACTGAGTACTTTTGTACTCGGCCCTGCATATATTTCTAAATGTGCAGGTTGAGTAGCTGCCGATGGTGATGAAGTGACGAGCGGGACTCTTTTGTCTTATTATGTATTAATGAACTCTAGGGATACATGTCTTCATACATGTATTCAGAACCTTATTCCGCTGCGTACTCAGAAGTGTTATGTTATTTTGGCTAAGTCGGAGTAATCCGAACTTACTAGTTATTTGAGTCTATACGACGAAACCTCCGTTATATTATAAATATTCCTTTTGTTAACAATGATGAAATGCGATCCTTCCTTGTTTGATTATCCCCTTTCTACCCCGCTTCTAATCTCCCTCCATTAGTCACGGTTTCCCGACTTAATTATCCTTAATTAGGTTCGGTCGTGACACTAAACTTCAAAGAACAAGTTCTTTGGAGCAAGTTTGACCTAGGCTTCTGGGTAAACAGATATTTGCCTAAGTTCTAAGAGAATGTGTGTAATCAGCAGTGACTGATTTTGGCTTTGGAATTCTCTTATTCGATTCAAGCTTTGGGGAGGTTAAGCTTTGGGCTGAGTAACAATTTTGGTAGAGCTTCAGCTTATGTCGTTGAATCAATGAAGATTGAAGTGATCCTTGAGCACTACTTATAGGAGAGATCTTGAATAGATCCGTTGGCGGAGAACGTCTTCAAGATTTCTTCCGTTGGAGAGCAAGGCTTCAATCTTCGAGGTTCCTTGTTTGGTGGGAACGACTATGTTGAAGAGCAGGAGATGCGACGTCTCTGATAAAGTAGCCACCAAATAGGAATGACCTCTGCAGAGAGGGATGATCCTGAGATCTTTGCATTTAATGCGGCTGTATTATGTGAGTACGTGGCTTCCTTTTGAACGTTGGAAGTTCAGTCCGAGGAAGAATGTTTATCTGATACTTGTCTTTAGTATCAGTCCGCTGAGTCCACGTGACACGCATTAAGTAATCAGTTCCGAACTGATTCTTCAACTGATACTTCAGTTGGTAACTTTAGTCTTCAGTCCTTCGTTCTTCAGTCTTCAGTCTTCAGAACCGCAAACTAAACTAGAAACGAACTCTAACACTCGAGTTCAAACTGTTCTAGTTTATTACATATTAAACATAAGGATTTTGGTATCATCAAAACAAAACAAGATATTCCATGGGGTTCCCAACAGCTACCAATGGAAAATTGTGTCTCATCTTAAATTCAGGTGATTGGATTTGCACCAATGGAAACCATAAACTTTCTACACAATAGAAGGATATATTTGCTTATTTTTAGATAGTGAATGGAGTCCCTTCTTCCATTCTATCCTATTCACTGGTACTGATCATTCATACCGGAAGCGATTTTCTTGGCTTTTTTGTGTCAGCTCATGATCTAGACGAGTCGTACATACACCCTAGTACATGTTCCTCGACGCTGAGGGCACCCCCGAAGAGTGGGGGATTTCGTGACATTTCAAATGGGCTGTCTTGTATTTCTAATAAGTTGTTTAATAGTTGGCATGTTGAGTCATATACATAATGGGCTGGTTTAGATTGATCCTAATCAGATTTTTTTTTATTTAATATTTATATAGTCAACTCATAGATAAAATATCAAATCATTGATTTGCACAAAATCCATTTTTTCATTCAACTGCTACAAGATCAACAATTCCATAAGCTCGGGCTTCTGTTGCTGACATAAAAACATTTCTTTCCATATCTTTAGATACAATCCATAAAGGTTTGCCCATCCTTTGTACATAAACATTTGTGAGGGTTTCACGTAGTTTCAACAGTTCTTCCGCATCTAAGATAAATTCTCCCGTTTGTGCTTCGAAAGAGCGGGGTGGCGGGATGAAAGAAAAAGAAAATAAAGGGATCAGGGGGCTTTATGATCGGAGAAAGAGAAGGGGCATGGTTGGTGTGTCACTAGGTCGATGAGGGAACCTACCTTTGCCTCAATAATTCTCTTTCAATTTAAAATAAATATTTGAATGTAAAAGTGTCAAAAAGGCACTAATAAAGTAAGTGTCAGAATCACTAATAAAGTAGAAATAAGCAGCTGAGAATGAGTTGGACCCACAAAATGTGAATTTGTGGTGAGAAATAATTCAAGGTTATTAGCTCATGGGCTTAAGAATAGAGCCAAAATTTATTCTCCTATGAATGAAATTATGTTTACTTATTTGATATATGTGGCAGTAATAATGAATTTATATATCCTTTAAAAGACGTTGCGAATCTAAACTTTGTACTAGTCATTGTACGAATATATCTTTTTAAAATTCCTCGAACAACTCAATAATCCTAATAAAATGAAATAAGATTACAATATTGTATTAGAGCACCCACATAGATTGACTCGATGAGGTGACTCTAGTCAGCCGAGTGGATAAGTCGACCGATGCGAAGGCGAAGGACTCGATGGGATGAGTCAAGCTCGTTCTCCCTTATAAATGACGTCTGTTATACACGCACCTAAATTTAAAAAAAAGTAATAATAAAAAACTTCACACCTGATACCAACGGCATCCATTGAAGAAAAAAAGAGAAAAAGAAAAGAGAAAGAAGCGTACCGGCGGATTGAAGAGAAAAATATATTATAGTTAATAAATGATATATTAATGGGCCTATAGTTACGGCTATGTTAAATTTTGAAATGATCCATTTTATTCATTATGATTATTTTTTTTAAATTATTTTAATTACTAAAATTTTCAATTTTCTAAATTAGTGTAATTTACGAATTAAAATAAAAATAAAAAATTCTAAAATCTCAAAACTAAACTAATTTTATTTAAGTATTGTCTTATTTAAATTTGTGTCATTTAAATTAAATAAAAAATCAGAAACTCAAAACTAATTAATATGAGCCAACATGATGAGTCAAGTCAATCCAGCATTTGACTCATAAGTGGTCTCGGAGCATGAACGAGTCAAGTATTGACTTAACCAATGAAAATGCCCTTATATCAAGTTAGAAATAGTTGAGTGGTACAACCGACTAATTTAAAGTCCTCTTGAAGAGGATATGTAAATTATTTTAGTTCATGCTGAAGGACAAAATTTGAATTGAAAGACCTAGTTAAAATTAAGTATTTTTCTTGATCAGTGGATCGAGTATTTTTTTTGTGAGGTATTTTATATTAAAATTAAGTATTTTTCTTGATCAGTGGATCGAGTAATTTTTTTTTTTTTTTTTTTGATGAGGTGTTTTATATGAATTGAGGTATTTTATATTAAAATTTAAGTATTTTTCTTGATCAGTGGATCGAGTAATTTTTTTTTTGATGAGGTGTTTTATATGAATTAATCGGAAAAAAATTTCGAAGAGATTATCCTACACTATTTTCGAAGAGATTATCCTACACTTTTCGCTTGAAATATTATGGCTTAAATCTAAGAAACATTTGGTAAGTTTTGATATCTTATATCCACTTGCAACAAATTAAAGGTGAAAATCTCTGAAAGACCAAGTAAAGGGTGTAAAACATAATTGATAGAAAACACAATTGGCCTCTCTGCTGCATTTGCTATTAGGCAGATGGACATCTTTCAATTTACTTTTCAATTAATAATAACATAACTTTTGGGCTGTTAATGTTCATGACGGATGAGATATATAATTAAATACTTTTATTTTTAAATTTTTAATGGAATGTGAATTAAATAAAATTAATTTAAATAATGAAAATTATCAAGAATTTTCAAACAGTTCAAAATTTTAGTCCATTTTAAATTAATTACCGATACTAGTTTTTTTTAGTTATTTAAACTAATTATTGTAGAAAGTAAATGCCCCTTACTGATTATGAGCATTGAGTCAAATAAATTTGCCACAATTTAATAAATTACCCAAAATCGTATAGTAGCCTAATGCTACTTCAAGAAAGTAACACAATGACTCTAGAGCCTTTTCCCGATTTAATGCCAGTTGAAATATTAGTCCTTCAACAGTATTCGCCGTATCACAATTTACAAGCAGTAAAATCACTACCAAAATCTTCTGTAACAATTTATTACTCATTTTGACTATAACTTTTCAGTTGCCCGGGTGTTATGTTGGACGTATCCATAAATATGATACAATCATCATAGATCTCTCTTTTGAGAGAATTCTTCATCTCGTACTCCTTTATAATTTTTTTGAGGATGGTGCGCATCGAGCCCATTAATTCCACACACTAGGGTGGACTGGAGCCTCGGAGCCTTGCCCTTCGCCTTCCCGCCATGTTTCCCATTGGCTGGGAAAACGAAATTTCCTCGCACGAGGCCGAGGTAGTGAAGTCGCTGCTTTCCAACGATTTCGTTCTTATGTGGGAATGCACATCTCCTTCGAGGTACAAGTTCTTGAACTTTTGATTCGTCCAAAAAATCCTCCATGCGTTCCACCACTTTGAATGAACGCCCTTGCTACACGATATGTATAACATTTGGGCCTTTTCCCAAATCATGTCATCAGAGTGTTAGAATGGCCACTTGACGTTGACTTCGACCCACCTAACCTCGCACAGATTCACCTCCGAACTAACACGGAACCAGTGAAAATACCTAACCTCGCACAGATTCACCTTCGAACTAACACGGAACCAATGAGATTTTCACGTAGCCCTCATTTTTATGGTGAATAGCACATTAGCATAGTCTACCAATATAATTGGTATATATTTGCTCCAATTCTAAGATGTGTGGTATATTATCCAAAATATAACGTAGAGTATAAAATTGTCTGGCAAGTGAAAATTTGTCGGATGGGACAAGAGTTAGATTTAAATACCACAAAGTATTTTCTAACTTATAAATACGTCATTACATATGTGTGTATACCTAAATATTTTACATGTCTAGCGAATTTTGATCCATCAAACTATGTTCCACAAACTTTTTGTAAAAGTTATCGAGATAATTAAATTTAAATCTCAAATTTCGGACCTTCTTGCCAACATAAAATCTTCTGTACATTCGAGTGTACGGTACACTCGGATCGTACCCGACCCGAATCATGATCCGAATTTGGCCTAATTGGACTATTCTACCCGAATATCAAGTGTTAGTGTCAATGTGTCATTTCGATATAGTGTTAGTGTCATTTTCGAAACAGTGTCATTTATAAAACAAAATAGCGTTAGTGTCATTTTAAAATTTTGTTAGTGTTAGTGTCATTTAAAAAAAAAATAAGTCAAGATAATCCAATTGGGTCAGAATTCGGATCGGATATAACCCGGGTGTACGATACACTCGAGTGTACAGGAGACCACCTCTTCTTGCCAATTAGATGCAATCTTTAACGTATTTCACTAATATTTTTCATTATTTTGATTTGTTGCATATTTTAATGATTCGGATTACGAAATTTATACATCCATCCATTTAAAAAAGAGAGAGAGAGAGAAAGAAAATCCTAGTGGTCCAGCATCAGCCGAAGCCCAATTTTGAAGCCCAATTCTCAACCAGGGATCTTTATTGAGAAATGGGCTCTGCAGTAAGGATTTGTTTTTGAAAATGTTCAGAAATGGGCTCTGCAGTAAGGATTTGTTTTTGAAAATGTTCAGAAATGGGCTCTGCAGCAAGGATTTGTTTTTGAAAATGTTCAATGGGATTAAATGTGGTTGTTTATTGAGAAATGGGCTCGTGCATACTAATAGTAAGGCTTTGTTTTTGTTTTTTTTTTTACTTGGGGGAGTTGGGAAGGGGAAGCAGTGAGGTTTGAACTCGGGACCTCACTGTTCACATACAGGAGGTCGCACCGCTTGGTGTCCCAAGAGGAACAGTAAGGCTTTGTTTTGGAAAATGTTCAATGGGATTAAATTACTTAAATAAAAAAATATTTATAAATGCATATTATACTCTATAGCCCCAAATTAAAATGATAGTATCGTAGATTCAAAAATATGAACACGAATGAACATGCATAACCCCATTAATTTAAAAAGGATATGTATTTTTTCAAATAAAGTCACATTAATTTTTTCGAAAAGATAAATTAGAAGAATCATTGGAAAAATATTACAGTAAAAAAAAAAGCACTATAAATATCAAGAATTCCCTCAAAAGAAAATGATTAGATAAGAAGGAATTCATCCATTTTACTTCTTGAAATTTATGAGAATAAGAATGTGTGTTTTTTCCTCCAAATTTTGGGGTTATGAAGAAAAGCTACTCCCTTCGTCACATGAAGCTTGATCAATTTCTTTTCGGCACGAGTTTGAAGGAGTTAGTATTTTGTGTGTTAAGTGTGGTAGGTGAAAAAGTGAAATGGTGAATAAAAGAAAAAAAAATCCGTATAAAAAAAGTGTTCAAGCTTCGCGAGACAATCCAAAAAGGGATACTGGCATACTGCTCATGCTTCGCGGGACGAAGGGAGTATTATTCTAATGGGAAAGGCTGTTTGGCCATATTATGGCTAGCCATAATATAGCAAAAAATTATAAAACTTATGTATTTAATTTTTTGTGTTTAAAATAAAAATAGTATTTAAAAGAAAAATGAAAAAACACTATTAGTTTTATTTTTTACATGTTTTTGTTTTTATAAATATGTTTTATTTTTTAAAAGAAAAATGAAAAAAATTGCAAAAAAAAATAAAAAAATTACAATGTGTACTAAGTAATAAAATTAGCAACATTGTATTTTTTTATTTTAAACAAAATATTTAAATATATTGAGTTTAAAGCTATTTATGGTCACCTATATTATGGCCAAATAGCATTAACTTATTCTAATTTAGGGGTATAGGATAAAATAGTACATTTGCAAATATTTTTTATTATTTATTGAATAGGAGATTATAATAAAGAGTAAAAAACACTATGAATAGAATCACTCGTTACTTAATTATTATCCATCACAAATTCACAATCATAATGGTCCAATTAAAATTCAATAAAACTCACATGACACATGAATCGAACCAACTACTAACATATAAGATGAGTATTTCTACATGTTTGGTTTTGATACAAAAGACGCGTGAAATATTATACTCCCTCCGTCCCAATAAAAGTGGCCATTTTTTTTTGCGCACGGAGATTAAGAAAGAGATTGTTATGTTTTAATTGAGTGTGACCCACCAAAATTAGTGAGCAATTTTTAAAAAGTGACCTACAATTGTTGACCAAATTAGTGAGTAATTTTGACATTTTTAGAAAGTGGCCTACAATTGTTGACCAAATTAGTGAGTAATTGTTGACTTAATTAAAGTAAACTTTTGCCATTTTTAGAAAGTAGCCACTTTTAATGGGACACCCAAAAAGGAAATGTGGCCACTTTTATTGGGACGGAATGAGTAATATCTTCACCATATTGATATTTACTAGACAAACGTGACATCAACTACTCATAATAAATTCTTTAATATTTCGTTTAGATGGTCCAGAATTGAACTTAATCTGTGAAGTAGTGTTTATACAAAAACTGTTAGGGATTTTTACTCTCAAGATTCGTTGATCATATCAATTGATCTATTTAGAGAATTACACACGTTGATCTAAAATTTAAGTCCACAATAGACTTTGGAGAATTTGCAAGTATCATGAACACGAAAAAAATGGAGCGAGGAGTATTGTTTTGTTATTATACTTATAATGAGATATTTTTGAAAAACGCTCAAATGATGAGCCAAAAAATAATATTTATCCTTTTGATTTTCATACAAAGTTAGACATTGTTGTAATTTTAACACAATTTAGATATGTCCCCAAGAGAATATCAAGCGATGCAAACTCCTGTTTGTGAATAGTGAGGTCTAAGTTCAAACTCACTTCTCTCCCTTCCCCAAATCAGAAAAAAAAAAAAAAAAAAAAAAAAAAAAAAAAAAAACACACACACACACACACTTTTTATATTAATCAAAATTGAATCTGAAATGACAAATGTGACACCACTTCAATCAAAATAACAGTAAACTAAAAACAAAATCAAAATTATATTCTTTTTTTTTATTATTAGAATTACAAGAGAAATTATATTCTTTTTTTTAATTAGAATTACAAGAGGTATCTAAATATAATTAAATAAGCAATCTGCACGCAGGCAGAACGTCTACACCACACAAAGATGAGCAAATAATTGCATGCAGTCGGAACCACTACGCACATAAAAGAGATGGGAAAATAATGGCACACTTGCCGAACCACTACCCATACAAAGGTGAAAACACTACCCACACAAAAGTGGAAAAACTACACGGCACGCATGCAGAATTGAACCCAATACTTCTCAGAAAGGAGAGTGTTTGAGTGCCTAAGTTTTGCCACTTGAGGTTGGTTTCATTATATTCTTAAATCAACATCACTCACTCCACATTTGAGTTCTCTTTAATTTTCGGCGTTGTTCAGATGCCGCCTCATATTGGATCGCTGCTCAACCGTCGCACGACAATGCCGTTGAACCACCTCCTTTCTTTTCACCTTTAAGCACAGACCATAGCAACTGCGGCAAGTTTCGAGCTTTTACTTGCATTTTACCCCAATTACCTTACTTAACTCAACCCCATTAGTAATGGACTTCTTGAAATTGATTACTCTTGAGTCGAAAAGAGTTGATCTTTTCTTCTTCTTTAATCTTGCTAGCGTTAGTACGGAGTGTGGAATCCAGTTTGGTCTCTCACCATTAACGGGTGATCTGTCTATAAATTGGAATTGTTAATGTTCAGTTACCCAAATTTGAGGGTGTTTGGCGTCACACTTCATCAAAGTGGAGAGCAGGTTTGTGAGATTGAGATGACTATGAGGGTGGGTTTGTTTTTAGATACAAAGGAAGAGATAAGTTTCATTTTACCATTTTATACCTTATTTGTTTTGACGTAATAATAAATTTGAGGAGACGGTATAAATTTTCAGACAACACCTTTTTTTCAAGAGAGTGATATAATTTTAAACCAACTTATAAGGAGTGGATAAAGATATTATCATTCAAACCAAATAAGATATAAAAAATATAATCCCCACTTTAATTGATAAATTTATACTTTATTATATTATCCCTTTATTTAGAGGGATGCTAAGCAAACACACTCAGAGAATAAATTTGTCTCATGCTAAAAATAATCTCAAATACTCCCGCCATCCCGCAAAGCTTGAACAATTTCTTTTTGGCACAGGTTTTAAGGAGTTACTCCCTCCATCTTTATAAAAAGTAACCATGTGTTAATGACACGAGTTTTAATAAAATAGTTGAATGTGTTGTGAATGGAGTAAGGGTCCGACTTTATGGTGAATAGAAAAATTATCAAAAATAGATTAGATATATCTTATGAGGACGGACGAAAATGACAAATTGAATACATTTTATGAGGACGTGGGGAGTAGTATTTTGTGTGTTAAGTGTGATAGGTGAAAAACTAAGTAGGTGAATAAAAAGAAAAACTTTTGCCATATAAAAAAAGTACTCAAATTTCAGAGGACAATCCGAAAAGGAATACTGGTCAAACTTCACGGGACGAAGAAAGTACTACAGACGCAAGTTGAAACGGAAATTGGCCTTTCGGGTAACAAGTTTGCGGAACTAGCCTGCCAAACAAACAAATAAGCCTTATAATAAACAAGCCCTAAAAGGTGCCTTTTTATCTAAAATAACTGACAAGCTAAAGATACGATAATTATAGACTATTTAGTCCACGTTTGGTTGAGTGTTTTTAGAGGTTGGAAATGGATTCAATTAATTGAATCCATTACTTGTTGTTTGGTTTGAGTAATGAGTTAACCATTACCATTACTTGAGGGTAACCCAATCACCTAATTTGTTACCACTCAAAATAGAGGGGAAACAAAAGAAAGGGAATCCCTTACTAATGATTAATTTTCATTGTTTAACCAAATAGTCAATAAAAGTAATGGTTATTGTTACAATTTCATTCTTTTATTTGATTCCATTCCCTTTTCATTCCTCTATTTGAACCAAACGAGCACTTAGTTCTAATGCATTACTTCCGACTTCCGAGTACATATACACGCTCAAATGTATGACCTGCAATAAGATTTTACAAGAATTAAATACGATCGATGCCATGTATAGGAAATATGTGTTATTAATACATTATGTATTGGATATCATACAAAATATTATAATATATAAATATTTGGTTAGACGAATTGGGTTAAGATTTAATCTTGTGACAGTGCCATATGAGATAGTTCTTGGTCTATGAGTCTTGGTCTTTCTCTATAACAAAATTTATTTTGAGTAATCTTAAGTTCACTCTATTATGAATAATTAATCTCAGACCAATATAATCTCAAGTAATCGAACGAATAGGCTCCACTTGTGATTAAGTTAACCTGATATAGAATTAGTTCAAGTCTATCCAAAATTAATTTTGTGAAAGGCCAAAACTCATGAGTCAATACTAATTAAATGTCATTATCTTAAGACGGAGCATTAAATTGTGCTCAACTAATCTATCATAAGACTAATTCTATTTAATCCATCAAATCGAATGAGTATATTTATGACCAATTATGATAAACTTTCAATTAAGAATAATTATGTTACAGGAAGTAAACATGATCGACATTTTGTGTAACTTATGAATAAAGTACTTAACGGCAAAAGAAGAGATTAATTACCGCTGCTGGAAAAGTGTTCTTAGATTAGAGTGACCTTTCAAATCGATGGATATGAAATGTTTACTGAACTCAATTATTGAATGCGTTAAAATTCAAGATGAAAATTGAAAAGAATCATATTTTTGGATTTTTTGCAGGTAAAATCTGCACAACACTATTCTCATCAATTATTTTAGACGGTTAAACAGCTATATTGTGATCATCTTTATTCTAAAAAATAAAATAAATTAAATTAAATTAAATTATTATTTAATTAATTTGTGTGTTGTTATAACGTGATTCTCATAGATTTATTAGTTACTCTCTCCATCCCTACAAATTGTAATCAAATAGAGATATCACGGATTTTAAGAAAAAGTGTGATAATTGTATTTGAGTGAAGATTGAATCTCATATCCTCCCTCCACAATAAAACTTTTTAGGACACAATGACACTAACTTATTGAGTGTATTGAGAGTGACGAAAAAATGTACTCCCTCCATCCCACTTCACTTGGCCTACTTTTCCTTTTGAACCGTCCCATCCGACTTGGCATGTTTGTTTTCTTTTTTAATAATAAATTTTTAATATATGGGACCCACATATTTTACACTACATTACACTACAATCTTAACTTCCTTAATAATCGTATCGAAAAGAACTAGGCCAAGTGAGGTGGGACGGAGAGAGTAGTAATTAGTGTTGTTGAATGTATTGGAGTTATGCAAATGTGAAAAAGTCTTGTAAATTGAGTATTATTAGCAGTGTATTATAGTCTAAAAATAGAAATGACAATTTTTTGTGAACCCTAAGAAAAAAGAAATTTAAAAGATTTTATTGTGAAGGGAAATTTAATATAAATAAAAATAAAAATAATGAAATGTAGTACTTGATTTGATCCCACCAGAGGTGACAGGAAAACAAAACATTCAAACAATAATCCTCGCAACACGTCACATGAAATTTGAAGTAACTGACATTATAATTGCAGCTTCAATGATGAAGGAATGAGAATGAGTTTCATTAACCGCGTCAAATCTCACCTTTTCTGTGTCGGCAAACATCCTACAAATTATTTCTATTTCTTTTAAGTCTGTCATATAATTCTGCGTAATGAGTTTTTGAACTGATCATTTTTCATCGGATAAAGAATTTATCTTTTTCTTAATTTCAGTTTCATTTTCTTAATTTACGGGAAAAGGGGAGAAAACTTAGCTAAAGGAGGGAGCGTATACAAAATATAAATATTTGCATATACTCCCTCCGTCCCGCGAAGCATGACACACTTTCCATTTTGGGTTGTCCCACGAAGCATGACACGTTTCCTTTTTTGTCAATAATTATTACCTTCTCTCTCCTACTTTAGAGCATTGGCATCGCTTCTCCTCGATGCCTTACTCGAACTCGAGTAGCCACTCGAGTAGGCGATGCAAGTGAGTGCTACTCGAGTGCTACTCGAGTTATCGAGTATACTCGATAATTTCTTTTTTTTTTTTTTTAATTATCTTCTTCTCTTTAAAAATTTATCTCTCCTCTTTAAAAACTAAAAAAATCAAGTAGGCTATCAAGGAACCCCAATGCAGCACTACCTACTCAATAACACAAACACTATCAAGTAGGCTATCAAGGAGGCTATCAAGGAGGTCCCAATGCGGATGCTCTTATCACCTTTATTATATTCTCTCACCTATTTTATCACTTTTATTACCTTCTCTCTCTTATTTTATCAATTTTATACTTTATTAATTACACACTTAAAACACTAATCTACAATTCCTTAATTCCCGTGCCGAACTCAAACGTGTCATGCTTCGCGGGACGGAGGGAGTAATATGCTTGAAAGTTAAAACCCATTGCACATAAATTACTCACATCATGGGAACCGTGTCCTTTCTAGGGACATATATAGGTCACCTCTCACTTCTTTTTCCTTTTTATTTTTGATATGCTAATCCCATAATTATATGTTTTTAATACTAATATTGATGAGTGGTTTGCGTCTAGGGAACGTTTACTTTGATAGATAAATTTATCATGAAAAAAAACAACAAAAAATTATACATTTAAATGACTTCTTTCTTTTCCCACATTTTATACAAAAGAGAATTTCACAATTTTTTCTTCCTTATTTTCATTTCAAGGGGGGATAATATTATCTCTCCAAAAATGGAGGGATGATAACACTCATATTTATATGGTTTTTAGTGTTCATACGATGTCAATTTTATAGGGAATTGAGTGTTGGATGGTTGTTTTGTGCTTATATTGCTTTATCTTATGAAATATGATACTTGCTCGATCTTTGATGGAATTTACAGGAATCTTGAGATCGAATATGAAAAAATACTCTGAAATAGAAGTTGTAGTTCGTCTCGAGAGAAGTTCGTGAGCGCAAATGGATTACAAATCGGAGTTTGGACGAGAAAGATATGGCCAAAACAAAAACATCGCGCGCAGCAGTCCAGAAACGGCGACCCACTGGTGTAGGTCGCCGAAAACCGGCATTTTGAAGAAGAAAATCGGCGATCGCAGACTAGGTCACCGAAGTCCCTGTTTGAGTTTTACACTACGAAGCAAATAATCAGCGGTCACCGATTTTGATTATTTTGAAGGCGTAAAACGGCGACCCACTCGATGGTTGCCGAGTTGGTCGCCGTTACATCCGGTTTTGCAAGATTTTTCATTTTTTAGAGTTCTTTTTGGTTTCAAACTTTGTATTTTACCCTGGCATTATATATAGGTATTTTTTTGACCTATTTAGTGTTCCCAACTTTATTTTCTCAGTTTGATAGCTTTTAGTTTTTATTGTTTTCCAATTTTTAGAGCTTGGATTGGATTTCTGCAAGGATTGAAGATTCAAGATCGTTCTTTCAACTTTATTTAATACAGTTCTTTCAATTGCTTTATTAATTATGTTTATGTTTTCTTTTACTATGTCTGGCTAAGTTTTTAATCTGATTTTAGGGTTTGTAAATAGTAAATTAGATTCATGTGATTAATTTGTTAATGTCTATTGGCCTTCCAGTTTATGATTCATAATTCCCGGTGCTTAATTTCTTGTGGATTATCTGGCCAATAATTTGCATGTGTAGCTATTCGGTTTGAGACCTGATGGAGATAACTGTTTAGCGGATTCAGGAATGTATGTGATGAGGAGTGATATGTGCAGAGCAGAGAAAGGATACAAATCAGAGGAATCATCTTCATCAGAGGAGTCATTCTGATCAGAAGAACCACTCTCACCAGAGGGATTTCATCCACCAGAGACAACTCATTCGCTAGAGGAATGGTTATCGCCAAAGAAATCATCCCTGGCCAGAGAAGTCATCATCGCCAGAGGAATCACATCCGTCAGAGAAGTCGTCATCGCCAGAGGAACCACATCCGTCAGAGAAGTCATCTTCGACAGAGAGATCATCATCGTCAGAGAAGTCATCATCGCCAGAGAGATCACCTCCATCCGTGGGATCGTCAGAGACGCGGGAGACTTCCCGCGTAAAGGCAAAATTACTGTTCTACCCTTCGACCACGCAAGAAGCATGCGTGGGTATTGATTTTACCTTTTTACCCTCAATTGTAATCTATAAATAGACCTCAACTCGTGTATTACATTTACGCTATCTTACACTTTTGAATATAACAGTTATTTCTCTCTAGTGCAAAGTTTCCGATCACTCACTTCGTCTTCTTCAGTCAATCGCACTAGGTATAGTTTATGATTTCACTTTGTAGTTTTAGGTGTTGGTTTCATAAAACACCAACTGGCGCCGTCTGTGGGAAGGCTACTGAGCTAGGATGTGAGATCACGGTCGCCGGCGTACGCAGATCTGAAATTCCAATCGGATTTGCGGGCGTTGGCACCAATCGAGCCGATAATTCGGACACCCAGTTGTTTTTGATCGGTTAATTGCGCCTTCCGGGTTAATATGCTTTTATTCTGCTGTGATTTGCGTTGATTTATGTTGTTGGTGCATGGGGAAAGGTGGTGATGGGCACAAATCATGAATCGGGGAATTCTACGTTTATTTACCGTTTGTTTGGGTTAATTGTTTACGGACGAGGGGTTTCCTGGTAGAATTGATGCTTTCTTCACTGATCTAATGTTTTATATGGGAAAATTGTGATGTGAGGCTCTGTTTTGATTATGTTGGGTGCTTTTTTCTTACGGATCTAGTGTTTTGCGTCGATGAATGGCGGATTGACCTCGTATCTCCGGTATCTTGAGTTTATGCTGTTAGTATACGGGTGTTTTACGTATAAACGTGATAATTGTGGGTGATCTTCATGCTTTCTCCGATAATTTTTGAATTATGCTTGTGGGCTGTTGAGTATTATTCTGTTTTTGGGAGGATGCGAGGTTTTGTTGTTAATTAGGGGCTTTGCACTGATGAAAGATTGTTTCGCACTTTGTCTCTTTGTTCATGAACTTCTTTACTGTTAATTTACGGGTTTCGCACCAATTAATACGTCGATTAGTGTTTTGGTGTTGTTATCATGAGGTTTGTGTTGTTGATGGGTGGATAATTTGCGTTTAAAAGAATAATTATGGATGTCCTTCATGCTTGCTTAGACTAATTTTCGTCCTATGCGTTGAATACTGCCTTATGCTGATAATTTGGGTGATTGTCGCGATAATCCTGTTGTTTATAGGCTTTGTGATTATTATAGGACAGGGTCGTGTTAACCTTGGGCTGATTGCCGTGCTAATCTTGTTCGTTTCCTTACATAGCTCTTGTTTATCTATCATTTCTAACGAATTGCGCTGACAAGCCTTTTTGATGGTTGTTTTGGTTTTCTTGGTGCTCTGTTTTTTTCGTCGGTTCTTAATGCGGTTTCACTGGGAAAAAACTCCGTTACGCGGGTTCTGTTCTTTAGATTTATGCCCTGGGTTTATTTCCCAGTGCATAAGCGTTACCTTGAGGGGAATTTCTTAACGGTCTCTGTACCGGTACCGGGGATTTCTTATTGGATTTCTTATATCGGGACTTCAATCCGTAAATGGGGGATTTATGCTTTCGTCGCTGGGATTTTTCTCACTCTGTTTATATGCAGGTACCATGGGATCCTCTGATGCTCACCGGAACTTGGAGAAGGAGTTTGACTCCGCTGCTGTCACCACTGAGGTGCCCACCTCGTTGTTCACTGGCCTTCAGGGCAATCCTACTTTCACAGTGCCACCGGGATTCCAGGCTATCTCAGCCACGCCAACAACAGGGCTGAATGTCAGCGCACAGAGGTTTTCTTTGGTCACACCGGGTTCTGATCTGCCGAATCTGGCTCCCGCGTCTGGAGGAGGATCGATCAACTTTGGGCTGGCAGAGCAAATGATGGCCTTGCTCAGCTACGCCAACATGCGGCAGGCATTGGGAACTCCCATGATGTCCGTCATCCCTACTGCGGCTACCCCAGTGGGAGCAGCCAACTTGCAGGGCAATGAGGCCCCACCTCCCGCTGCTCAGGAGGCAAATATACTGGCGATCAACAAACAGGCCGTGATGCCTGGAGAAGGACAAGGGGACGCTGTTGACAGAGAGTTAGCTATACCAGAGGGGAGCCGTGTTAGGCTTAATAGTGTGGTCAGGAGAGAGCGGGTTGACGAGTCTGACAGTCAATCTGTCTCCCTGGTGTTTGAGGAGGAGAGACCAAAGGAGAAAGCACGGCTGAAAAAGCAAGTGTCACAATTGAAACATCAACTTGAAAATCTGGAGGAATCGTTGAGGGAGAAATCCCGGAGGGAAGACAAGGAACAGAGATCTGAACGGTCCTACAGAGTAGAGAAGTCTCATCGCCTGGAAAAATCATGGTATACCGAAAGAGGAGAAGAAAGGGAGCTGGAGTTTTCCTCTGGCAAGCCAGAGCATCGGGCTCACAAACGTCATGACCGAGATGTGCCAAGAGACAGAAGGGAGCCGGGAAGATATAAGGAAGACAAGAGAGCTAAGACATCAAGGTTTCACCCGATCAACAACCGCAGTCCTTTCTCGGACGATATCTTGGCAGACACCTTACCTAGAAGCTACAAGCCCATCTCACTGGATTATGATGGCACTACCGATCCGGAGGTGCACCTCAATCGGTTTGAAGGGTTGGTTACGCTGCACATGTACACGGAGGGCATCAAGTGCCGAATTTTCTCAACCACTTTGACTGGACCAGCTCAGTTGTGGTTTGAAACGCTTCCGTCGAATTCTATTTACTCCTTTGAAGATTTACAGACTCGCTTCCTACGACAGTTTGCGAGTTCGCGGAGGGTAGGAAAGTCAGCCCTTTCGCTGATGGATATCAAGCAGGATCAAGGTGAGACGTTGCGGGAGTATACAACAAGATTTAACCTCGCTGCTCTGGAAGTGCCGGAGGCAGAATCACAAATAAAAAATTGCGCCTATGTCAGAGGACTCAGGCCGGGGATCTTCTTTGACGAATTGCAAATCCGACCAGCAAGGGATTTCGATGACATTATGGCAAGGTTGCCAGGTTACCTGCAGTTGGAGGACGCCAAGATGGCGAGGAAGGTGGAAAATGATAAGCATAGGGTCAAGAAAGCGGAGGAAGCACCTGAAAGACAGAGACACCAAGATAGGGCCCCATTCAGAGGGTTGCCTCCGAGGGTATTGCCACCCCAGGGAGGAATGCCATCTCAACAACGTACTGTAAATGAGGTCACGCGGTTTACTGAGTACACGCCCTTGAATAAGCCGCAAGATGAAATTTTCCATTTGATAAAAGACCAACCGTTCTTTCGGGCACCGGGAACCTACCGGAATGGGCCGCCACAGGAGGGGTCCAATAACAAGTTATGTGAGTACCACAATGCCTTCGGTCACCTTACAAAATATTGCGAACATCTCAAGCACCAACTGGAGTTGTTGGTGCGCCAGGGATATCTCGACCAGTTCATTGATAGAGGAAATGAGGGGCAGAGGCGGACTGATCAGAGGGATCAGCGAGATAAGAGGGATCAGAGGGATCAGCGAGATCAGAGGGATCAAAGAAATAACCGGGATCAGCGACAAGAGCAGGGGAACAACAGAGATCGCAGGCCTGATGACAACCGGGATAATCGCAGAGAAGGGGCAGAGAGGCAAGTCCCTCCTCCACCATATAGAAGAGAAGTGCACATGATTTGCGGAGAAAGCGGGACGCCCACATCAAATCGGGCTAAAAAGCAAGTTATCAGAGCAGTAAAAACAGGGTATTATCATAAAAGGGTCATGGAAATCACAGGTGCGGCAGAGGAGCCGGCGATTACTTTTGGAGCAGAGGATATACGTACATTAATGTACCCGCATGATGATGCGCTGGTCATTACGGCGGATATAGCAGGCTGCATGGTGCACCGGGTCTTCGTCGATTCAGGGAGCGCCGTGAATATTTTATACAAGGAATGCCTCCAAAACATGGGAATAGAAGTGCACATTGAGCCCACAAACGCTCATTTGTTTGGGTTCGAGGGAGAGATGGTTATGCCGTTAGGGTATGTGGAGCTGCCGTTGATCCTCGGCAGTGCAACCAACAGCAGCAGAGCAAGGATGGTACGATTTTTAGTTGTGGACATGCCCAAACTTGCGTACAATGTCATACTCGGACGACCTGCCCTGACGGCATTCAGGGCAGTAATCTCTATATTCCATTTGAAAATGAAATTCCCAGTCGAGGGGGGAAGAGTAGGAGAAGTTTGTGGGGATCAAACAGCGTCAAAAGCATGTCACGTCCAAATGCTTGCACACTCATCGGGCCAGAAGAGGGAAAGAATGACAGAGGGATCAGATACACGGAAGAGGGGAAAGGTGGGCGAGGTGCATGCCTTAGCAGAGGAACGCCAAGAGTTGGCGGATTTATTAAAAGACAGAGATAGCACAGAAAAAACCGCGCTGGTGTCCACCAGTGATGTCTGCAACATGATAGAATTGTTTCCAGGAAGAGAGGGTTTCCAGACAAAGATTGGGTCTGCCATGAGTGGTCAGATCAGAGAGGAACTCATTGGTTGTCTTCGAATAAATGCAGACGTATTTGCATTCAGTACCACCGACTTAAAAGGGATTGACAGAAAGTTGGCAGAACATTGTCTCAACGTGGACCCTAAGGTGAAGCCGGTAAAGCAGAGAACAAGAAATTTTGGGGCAGAAAAGGACGCGGCAATAAGAGAACAGGTCCACGGATTGTTGGAAGCAGGGCATATTGTGGAAGTGCAATACCCGGAGTGGATTTCAAACGCAGTGATGGTACCCAAGAAAACCAATACCTGGAGGATGTGTGTGGATTTCAGTGATCTAAATGCTGCCTGCCCAAAGGACCACTATCCTCTGCCGAGGATCGATCAGCTGGTGGATACCACTTCAGGGTGTGCTTTATTGTCCATGATGGATGCATTCCAGGGATACCATCAGGTCAGGATGAATAAGGGAGACATCGCCAAAACAGCATTTGCCGTCTGTTGCGGAGTATATGGATGGAAAAGTATGCCTTTCGGCTTAAAAAATGCGGGAGCTACATATCAGCGGATGATGGAGAAAATTTTCAAAGAGCAATTGGCAAAGAACATTTCGGTATACGTGGATGATATGCTTGTGCGGAGTGTCAGGGCAGAGGATCATGTTTCTGATCTGGAAGAAATCTTCACGGTGGTCAGAGATCATCGGCTTATGTTGAACCTAGCGAAATGCACCTTTGGGGTCACAACAGGGAAGTTTTTGGGATATAAGGTCACGCCTGCAGGGATTGAGGTTAATGCAGAAAAGGTCAAAGCTATTATGGACATGACGCCACCCAGAGGAATTAAAGAAGTGCAGACTCTGAATGGGCGCATCACTGCTCTGAGCAGATTTATATCACGCTCGGCAGAACGTAGCATGCCGTTTTTCAAAGTACTGAGGAAGGAAACTAAGTTTTTGTGGACAGAGGAATGCAGAGCGGCGTTTGAGGATCTTAAAATCTATCTAGCCAAGTTACCGACTCTGACCAAGCCGGTACCGGGGGAGACCTTGTATCTGTATATAGCGGTGGGGGAGGATGCGATCAGCTCTGTGCTTATCAGAGAAGAGGGAAGCCACCAGAAGCCCATCTATTTTGTCAGCAGAATCATGCAAGGGCCTGAGCAGAATTACACAGAGATTGAGAAGGCTGCTCTGGCAGTCATGGTCACGGCCAGAAAGTTGAGGCCCTATTTCCTTTCACACCGAGTGATAGTACGCACATCTCTTCCCTTCAAACAAGTTTTGGGGCGCCCGGATTTGTCGGGAAGAATGGTTAAATGGGCCGTGGAATTAGGGGAGTATGATGTAGAATATGAGCCGAGAACAGCGATCAAAGCACAAGCATTGGCAGACTTCATACAAGAAACAACTCGTCGTCCTGTACCAGAGTTTTGGGTGGCCTTTGTGGATGGATCCGTGACGAAAGAAGGATGCGGGATCGGGGTTTATATCACTTCACCAGGTTATGGGACATACCAGTTCGCCATCAAATTCACTTGTCGGTTGTCCAACAATGAAGCAGAATATGAGGCCGTGGTCAGAGGGGCTCACATCTTGTCCGAGCTCAAAGCCGAGTGTGTCATCATAAAGACAGATTCCCAGTTGGTCGCCCAACAGTTTTCAGGGACTTACAGTATCAAAGATCAGAGGATGAGGGCGTACCATTCCAAAATCAGTGAAATAAAAGAAAAGTTCATGGAATTCAGGATCGAGCAAATTGCCAAAGAGGAAAATACGAAAGCGGACTTATTGGCGCGCATGGCTAGTGCAATAGAGCAAACTTGGAATAATGAGATTATTTTACTCTGTGATACCAGAGAGATGGAGACTTCGCAAGTTTTCTCGGTAGAGATCAGGGACGACTGGCGGGCTTCGATTATACACTTTCTGAAGACAGGGGAACGGCTAAGCAGAGAATCCAATCAGAGGGCTCGCTATGAGAATTACTGCTTAATCAACGATCAACTCTTCAAACGATCTTTCACTCAACCTTTGCTCAAATGTTTATCTCCAGATGAAGCTAATTTTGCTTTGCAAGAAATTCATGCAGGTTGCTGTGGTGGGCATACGGGATTTCGGGATCTTGTGCGCAAAATTATCCGGGCCGGGTTCTATTGGCCTCACATCAACAAGGAGGCCAGAGAGTTCGTCCGCAAGTGCGAAGCTTGCCAGAGACATGCAGGGCGAATCAATGTACCAGGGGAGCCTATGGGTGTCATGTACGCGGCATGTCCGTTTGACAAATGGGGCATTGATATAGTCGGGAAGTTGCCTACAGCACCGGGAGGGAAATGCTTTCTCATCGTGGCAGTAGATTATTTTTCTAAATGGGTCGAGGCCGAGGCCGTGAGCAAGATTGATGAAGTTACAGTGGAACGCTTTATTTGGAGGAACATCTGTTGCAGATTCGGAGTACCGAAAATCATTGTGTCCGACAATGGGACTCAGTTCACAGGGCAGAGGATAGCAGATTTCTGTGATCGAATGGACATCACTCAGCGCTTCGTCTCAGTGGCGCACCCACAAGCAAATGGTCAGGTGGAATTAGCCAACAGAACAATCTGTGAAGGGATTAAGAAGAGATTAAACCAGAGCAGAGGGAAATGGGTGGAGGAGTTAGACACTGTTCTCTGGGCCTACCGAACTAGCCCGAAGACAGCAACGGGCGAGGCACCGTTTACGCTGGTATACGGATCCAATGCAGTAATACCAGCGGAGGCCAGACTGGAATCATACCGCATCATCACCTATGATACAGAGCGTAACGCCGATCTCCGAAGAACTGATCTCGACCTTGCGGAAGCACAGCGGGAAGAAGCGCAAATCAGAGCAGCAAAATATAAAAGTGTCATCAAAGCAGGGTACGACAAAAGGGTCAGAGCAAGAAAGTTGGTCAAGGGTGATCTAGTATTGAAAAGAGCAGACGCATTAAAGGCAGTGGGCAAGTTTGAAGCAAATTGGGAAGGACCATTTATCGTTACAGAGGTCTTGGGTGGCGGAGCGTACACATTGTCGGATTCAGACGGCAGAGCTCTCCCCAGGCCATGGAATATAAACACACTCAAAAAATTCTATGTATAACTGCTACTTAGCAGGAGTAATCACTTGTAGACCGGATACTCTTTTTCCCCACAGGGGTTTTAACGAGGTCCGGGGCCATGATATCAATAAAACAGATATGTGGTTCTAGGGAATTCCCTGGTGTTGTGTTTGTTTATTTCAATTATTGCTTTCTTACATTACATATGCTATTTAACATGTTCATGCAGAGCATTGCACATGTCACCAGAGGGGGGAGTAGGGTGGATACCCGTAATCCCCAATTTTCAAATTCAAAATACAAACTGCTTCTTAGCAGGATAAGGGAGAAACAAATACAAAAACTGCTTCTTAGCAGGTCAAAGGGAAAGCAAAACATCAAGAGCTGACGACTTCGCCTCTATATGTCAACACTTCAAGCTTTTCTCCTCCATCGGGGGATACTCACGCCAAACCTACCTCAGATCCACCCCGGATCTACCCTACACCTGCGGGATATCAAGAAAGACAACAAGTCAAAATGCCAAAAAGAAAGAATACAGAGGAAAAGACCAACCAACATCCAGATCTCGGGAAACCGGTAATAATGCTCTCAAGTAAGGGAAGTCCACTCTTTACAACCACAAAGCTAGAGGCCTGCGCCGGAAACACAGAGGGAAAAGCAAAACCTTCAAGGATGCGAATGTTCTGAGGGGAACTTCCCTTATTTGAGTGCCTTACAACCAAGCTAAGAACGATTCAGGGGGGAAACTTTCTTCAGGAACCCTGGAGATAAAACTCTCAAGCGGGGGAGAGTCCTGTCTTTTCAGTATACAACCTCTTAACAGGACTCGCTCCCCCGATTGAGAGCTTTACAACCAAGATGGGGAAAGATACAGGAAATGAGAGACAAGGGACGGCAGATCTAGGGTCTGAGTCAGAAAAGGGCAACGAGGGAGCCTCCTGTAAGAATCTTGGAGATAAAACCCTCAGGCGGGGGGGAGTCCTATTTTTCAGTCACCAACGGGCGCCGGCGTACTTTCGCAAAAGGACTCACTCCCCCGACTGAGGGCGTTACAACCAAGATAAGAAGGCATTTTGAGCCAAAAAGACGAGAGATCTAGGGTTTGAGAGGAGAGCAGTTGGGGGCGGCGGAAAGAAAATAAGGGATTACAAGCTAGGTCATGAAGGATGGAGGGGTATATATAGAGACCGTATTGGGCCTAAGAAAGGGGCCAAGGAGTAATGGGCTCACGCGAGTCTATGGGCCGGTGGTGGAACAAGAAGTAATTGGGCCAACATGTTCATAGCAGAGTATTGCACATGTCACCAGAGGGGGGAGTAGGGTGTATACCCGTAGGTCCCAATTTTTAAATTCTAAAAATTCTTCTCAAGGAAAGCAGAGGAATCACGCTCCCGCAGTGCAGAGGAATCGCGCTCCAGCAGCGCAGAGGAATCACGCTCCCGCAGCGCAGAGGGAGGGTTACTACTTAATCGTAAGCCGCGAAAGTTGGTCGTGCCATCCGGGCCTTCCATGCTCCGCGCAGAGGTTGCACATAATCGTAAGCCGCGAAAGTTGGTCGTGCCATCCGGGCCTTCCATGCTCCGCGCAGAGGTTGCACATAATCGTAAGCCACGAAAGTTGGTTGTACCCCCCCTGGGTCCTCCATGCTCCGTGCAGAGGTTGCACTTAACCGTAAGCCACGGAAGCTGGTCACACCCCCCGGGTTTTCCATGCTCCGTGCAGGGTGTTACTACTTAATCGTAAGCCGCGAAAGTTGGTCGTGCCATCCGGGCCTTCCATGCTCCGCGCAGAGGTTGCACATAATCGTAAGCCACGAAAGTTGGTTGTACCCCCCCTGGGTCCTCCATGCTCCGTGCAGAGGTTGCACTTAACCATAAGCCACGGAAGCTGGTCACACCCCCCGGGTTTTCCATGCTCCGTGCAGGGGGTTACTACTTAATCGTAAGCCGCGAAAGTTGGTCGTGCCATCCGGGCCTTCCATGCTCCGCGCAGAGATTGCACATAATCGTAAGCCACGAAAGTTGGTTGTACCCCCCCTGGGTCCTCCATGCTCCGTGCAGAGGTTGCATTTAACCGTAAGCCACGGAAGTTGGTCGCACCCCCCGGGTTTTCCATACTCCGTGCAGGGGGTTACTATTTAATCGTAAGCCGCGAAAGTTGGTCGTGCCAACCGGGCCTTCCATGCTCCGCGCAGAGGGTTACTATTTAATCGTAAGCCGCGAAAGTTGGTCGTGCCATCCGGGCCTTCCATGCTCCGCGCAGAGGGTTACTATTTAATCGTAAGCCGCGAAAGTTGGTTGCACCCCCCGGGTCCTCCATGCTCCGCGCAGAGGGTTACTATTTAATCGTAAGCCGCGAAAGTTGGTTGCACCCCCCGGGTCTTCCATGCTCCGCGCAGAGGGTTACTATTTAATCGTAAGCCGCGAAAGTTGGTTGCACCCCCCGGGTCCTCCATGCTCCGCGCAGAGGGTTACTATTTAATCATAAGCCGCGAAAGTTGGTGGCACCCCCCGGGTCCTCCATGCTCCGCGCAGAGTGCTCAAGCTAGGATGGGAAGCAGCTTGGATGGGAAGCAGCTCGGATAGGAAGCAGCTCAGGTGGGAAACAGCAAAAGAGCACTTGGATGAAAAGCAATCACGAAATCTCTGACAGAGAAGTTAACCAAATCCTCGTAAGAGGAGGCGGCAAAATCTCTGGCAGAGAAGTCATCAAAATCCTCGCCAGAGGAGCCATCAAAATCCTCGCCAGAGGAGCCATCAAAATCCTCGCCAGAGGAGTCATCAAAATCCTCGCCAGAGGAGCCATCAAAATCCTCGCCAGAGGAGTCATCAGAATCCTCGCCAGAGGAGTCATCACAATCCTCGCCAGATGAGTCATCAGAGTCCTCGCCAGAGGAGTCATCAAAATCCTCGCCAGAGGAGTTATCAGAATCCTCGCCAGAGGAGTTATCAAAATCCTCGCCAGAGGAGTCATCAAAATCCTCGCCAGAGGAGTCATCAGAATCCTCACCAGAGGAGTCATCAGAGCCCTCGACAGAGGAGTCGTCAGAACCCTCGCTAAGAAGGGTCATCGAAACCAAATTAAATCAGCAGTGGAGATGCGAGAATATAAACTCAGCATGAACAAGCAACAAAGAACAACACAAAGAACAAAGGGAAAAAAGCGACATGAGCGGAAAAGAAGTTTCATAAAAAAAAAAGTGCCAAGGAGGCACAACTGTACACCAAAAATCGGAGGTAAGTATTCAGTCTGTACAAAATAAAGAGCTACAAAAATTGTTATCAAATTAGGCAGGAGGGATGGAGGCATCTTCAGGGGAAGCAGAGGCAGAGGATACTGGAGGAAGAACACCACTGGCAGGGATCTGGCTAGCAGAGGTTCCCCCTGTAAACACAGGCAGCATACCGATCTCTTTCACCTTGGGAAGACGAGCTCCCAAATTCAACAGCTTCATAGCTTCCTGCACATATAAATTTTCATCCCTATACAGATCAAACAGCTGGTCCACCGCAGCAGAGGAAGAGGCAGAGTCAGAGAAGGCTGAGGGCGCTAAATCAGAGGGCAGGGGAGGCTCCATGCTGAACTGAGAAAATGTCCGTGTGCCCTTGCCAGTGGAATCCCGCAGCCGGTTTACAAAGCGAACCAGGGAAGCAGAGAAAGCAGGCATATACATGGGAGCAGAGGGCAATGAGTCAAATCCAATCCCAAGAGTAAAATAGGGAATGGCCTTCTCCAGCACTGGATACCACCACTCTGGTTTCCCTGGAGAATTTGCAGGGATCCCCATCAGTTCATTTATTTCCTCATCCTTGAGGTTATCCATCAGGGCTCGAAAATCCAAGGAAGCAAGTTGCTCCGGGGTGGCTCCCGCCATCTCCAGTGCCTTTGTAGCAGTACGCTCTATCACGTAAGCAAAAAGGGGCCCGAAATCCTCCAGGTACTCGGGAGTCTTTTTAAAAGCCTCCAGAGTGCCCTCTAGCATCACTCCCAGGAAGTGCTGACCCTGCGGAGACAAGAAATACTCCAGGCGTTGATCTCGCGCCCCCAAGACATAGGCACGATTCTGCGCTTCCACGAGCGTCTTCTTCCAATCACGTCGAGTCGCCTTGTAGGCTTCTTCATATCCCGCCTTGAACCTAGCCAGGTTCTCATGACCTTCCTTGGTTGTCCTGGTTAGTTCAGAAACCAGGGAAGACTTCTCCACCTCTGCTTGGGCCAACTGAGCCTTCAACTCAGCAATCTCTGCTTCAGCCTTGCTCAGACGTTCCACCACCCCAGCGACATCATCATCGCGCTTGGCGATCTCCACCTGCTCCTTCTCTCTCCCTTTCTCTGACATGTCATAGTCATGGATACATTTAACAGCTCCCCACATCCGAGCCTCCACCTGCAAGAAAACAAAAATGGGTTCCGACAGAACAACAAAAAGGTTAGTAACTTCGTTTTTCTTTCTATGATAAAGGTATAAGAGACAAGGTACCTGAAGAGCCAACTGGCACAGCTGAGTAGCTAAAACCCCCCGGGGCAATTTCTCCACTTTCTCCTGGTCTTGTGAGTGGACACGAGCTAGCAAGGCATCAATTAGCCCTTGACCCGACAAACTCGAAATCGGCCCAGGAACAGCATCCTCCGATTCATCAGCAGGGGGCACCACAGCTTTCCCCTTGCCCTTTCCCCCGGCAGAGGCGGAAACCTTAGAACCACCAGCAGACTTCTTTGCTGGCCCCTTGCCCTTTTCCCTAGCAGAAGGGAGGACCTTCGAACCACCAGCCGACTTCTTTGCTGGCTCCTGGGGCTTGTCGGCCTTCTTCAGGCCCTCCTGCTTCTCCTTCTCACCCACAGAGATCAAAGAACCCCTCTTCCTTTTCTTCGAAAGCTCAGCAAGGGTGACACCGTGGGTCGAGTCGGGCGAGGGAATCTCATCAGTAATGTCCACAATCTGGACATCTTCTCCACCAGTACCAGATGTAGCATCAGCACGGGGACGTTTACCCCTGTGAACAAGGGCGCCCGCATCAATCTCCTCTGCATCAAATGGGCGTGAGGCTTCCACATTTCCTTCTGAGATCTCTACTACAGAGGGATTGGCGATCAGCTCGGCCCCGGTCAGTTGTTCTGATAGGGACGTCCTGGAAACAGAACCCCCCGAGCCATGCCCCCCCACTGGGAGCAGGAGCAGTAATGTCAGGCAATTTGTCCCCGCACTTGCTTCTCCAAGACATGTCTGCAAATCAAAATGCTATACCATTAGCATCAGGGTAACAGAAGTTAATGTATTTTTCTAACTCATATTCTTTACCTATTGATTTCTGTGGATATAGGGGAAACAGGCCATTGTATGCCAGAGCCGAATTGTTCTCAGCAAGGTATTTGCAGTCTAAAGGCTGGGCTTTGTTCATAGCGTTCAAATGGGCTATAACCCCTAAGTCAAAATTGGAGGGAGCTTCTAGGGAGGCAGGCTTATAGGTAGTCCGGGAGCCATGCCATTCTAGTTCCAAAATATGGTAATTATGCCAATTGCCGACAAGGGTGCGCACATAGCAGTAATTGTATAAAAAGCCCTTATCAAAGGAATTCAAGGATGAAAGGAAAGTGGTGGGATGTTTCGGATGAGCAGCGAAGCTATACAGGGGACTGCCCTGCATGCGGAGAGTCTGGGTTTGACAAAATAATTTACCGGTGTCTCCAACACCGTGGGCGCGGCAAAGAATATGGAAGGCGTATAACCGCCGGATGGCGGAAGGAGTAACTTGATAAAAGGGGATGCGATAGTGGTTACAAACACTGACTAAAAGGGCAGGGGGAGGAAGCCTTAGACCAGCATTTATCTGGGCTTGCCAGATGACTATCACTTTGTGGTGACGAAGGCTCTCGGGGGGCGTTGAGTCTTTAGAAAAGGCTACGAATTGTAAACTTTCAGGGTGTCGACACTTGCTCTTCAATTTTTCCACCTCCGCGACACCAAGACGGGAGGCAGGAACACGCTTGGGAGGTTGGGGTGTCTTCTTACCCCTCTTCTTAGGTGGTGAGGGATCGGGGACAGTTTGAGAGTCATAAGAAGCAGAGGGGGAAGGGAAATTCTCGAGATCCTGGAGTTGGGGTGAAGAAGACGAAGAGGTTCGGGAAGATGGGGAAGGCGACCGCGAGGGATGAGGAGCGGAAGTGGAGGCCATTGTACCAGTCAGAGCACCTAGGGTTTCTAAGCACGCTCAATCAGAGCACCAACAAATTTCAAAACTACTTGTACCAAGCACAAAAACTGCAGGAGAAGAAGATGCACGAATTACCTAGGCCAGAGAAAGATTGATGATAATACCGGAACGGAAGGGTCACGGAAAAACACGCCGGAACAGGAGGGAAGATCACCGGAAATTGCAAATAAAGGAGTTCGGAAACTTGGAGAAGAAGAATAGTGAAAAATGGAAGTTCGAATCGACTAAATAAAATGTACGCGGGCAACTACCAGTACGCGGGATGCTCGACACGTGGCATACGGAAATGAATCAACGGCCAAAGATCCCTACGGAAAGGCGAAAAGACGCAAAGGTTAAAAAGTAACCTCGGGGTACGGGAAAAAGCACTGTAGATCGGGCAGGCATTTAATGCAGGTGACGTCATCCATGCGGGCGAATCCTCTGACTAGTTGCACTATTCCAGAAGTAAACTAGCCAGACCAGGGGGTGGGAGTAACAAAAACACCAGAGAGCAATTTACAGGACTTACCTTTATTCTCGTGTAATATTAGAGTGTTTATATCTTCATGATTTGCAGGGATCAGGGAAAACCAGCATAGTGCTGATCTTCACAAAACTCTACTGGTTGAACGCGGAGACTACCCGGTTCAACCAGACTAGAGGGGGGAGTGGTTGATGAGGAGTGATATGTGCAGAGCAGAGAAATGATACAAATCAGAGGAATCATCTTCATCAGAGGAGTCATTCTGATCAGAAGAACCACTCTCACCAGAGGGATTTCATCCACCAGAGACAACTCATTCGCTAGAGGAATGGTTATCGCCAGAGAAATCATCCCTGGCCAGAGAAGTCATCATCGCCAGAGGAATCACATCCGTCAGAGAAGTCGTCATCGCCAGAGGAACCACATCCGTCAGAGAAGTCATCTTCGACAGAGAGATCATCATCGTCAGAGAAGTCATCATCGCCAGAGAGATCACCTCCATCCGTGGGATCGTCAGAGACGCGGTCATCATCGCCAAAATTACTGTTCTACCCTTCGACCACGCAAGAAGCATGCGTGGGTATTGATTTTACCTTTTTACCCTCAATTGTAATCTATAAATAGACCTCAACTCGTGTATTACATTTACGCTATCTTACACTTTTGAATATAACAGCTATTTCTCTCTAGTGCAAAGTTTCCGATCACTCACTTCGTCTTCTTCAGTCAATCGCACTAGGTATAGTTTATGATTTCACCTTGTAGTTTTAGGTGTTGGTTTCATAAAACACCAGTATGATATGGTTTTAACCTTGAGACTTGACGGAGATAGGCGGATCATAGGGAGCTATTCTTAGGAGCTATTGGGAGTTAGTAAATTATCTTGAGACCTGACGGAGATAGATAATTTATTAATCTACGATCTTTGCTGTTCTGACGAGAGTAATTGATTAAATGTGTAATCTCTTATCATAACTGGATTAAACTGATAAATAGGATTAATAGATTGATTGTGTGGATTTAGTTAACGACTTTATTACCCTAGGATCTGTTGCTTTATCATTTGATTTCTTTACCTGAATTTTATTTGCTATTGTTTGCAATTTAGTTTTGATTAAATCTTCTTCCTATATCGATTGTCTGGATACTGTAATGGTTTAAATTAGGAGTACTTAGAGTCATTTTGTTTATCAGTCCCTGAGTATACGATACTCAGTTGCTATTTTATTACTACAATTGCGCTATGTTAGTTGCAGTTTTAATTGCTAATAAATTAGTGATCAAGGGATAATATTATCTCTCCTTAAAGTGAAAATAAGGAAGGAAAATAGTGAACTTTTCTTTTATATAAAATATGAAAAAAGAAATAAGGCGTTTAAAAATATAAATTTTTGTTATTCCTCTTTTTTCTATAATAAATTTATCCATAATAGTAAACTCACTCTAATACATCAATTTTGACTGATTTATGTGAACAATGGCATTGGTTATTTTAAGTCTTCAATTTTCATATTCGAGCAATTTCAAGAGGTTCCCAATTTTAGTATAAGAAAAGTATTATATATATGGGGAGTGGTTAGGTAAAAAAAATGGCTCTTAAATTATAAATTAGGAATATATTTAGATTATTGATATATTCATAATTTAACGATTGAAATTTAATATTTGGATAAACGCAATGCAAATGACTAATAGTTGTCTAATTGTTGACTGATAGCTGTTAAATCGATTAAATATGCAAGACTTTTACAAAAAAACCAAGCAAATTCATCAACATCAAAGGGTAAAATAGGTTATTCACTTAAATTTGGGCATAAAATGCTTAAGTTTATAAAGTAGGGCATTTTTAACATATAATTTAAAGAATAGAGCATTTTTACCTATTAACACAAATTTTTACTTGAGTTCGAATTTTGGTATTGAATTGAATTAGTCTAATAGAAAATTTTACTTTTATTTTTGTGAAGTGGAACGAATGAAGTAAAACGAGATGGTGTTGAATTGAATTAGTAATGGGTTAATTGTAGTTTATGGTCCGAACTTTTGAGTCATTTGTAAATATGGCCCGAACTTTAAAAAATACAAAAAAATAGCCTGATCATTGAATTCATTTGTAAAAATGACACGAACTTTAAAAATACAGAAAAATGGCATGAACTTTGTAGTCATTTGTAAAAATGGCCTGAACTTTAAAGTCATTTGTAAAAATGACATGAACTTTAAAAAATACAAAAAATGACATGAACTTTGAAGTCATTTGTAAAAATAACACGAATTTTAAAAAAATACAAAAGAATTTGAATTTTGAAGATTTGTAAAAATGTTCTGAACTTAAAAAAAATACAAAAAATAATTTGAATTATGAAGATTTGTAAAAATGACCCGAATTTTAAAAAATCTGCTCGATCTTTCATAAATACAAAATCTAAAATGACCTGAAAAGTATGTAAAAATTCTCTGTCTGTGCGTAATATGAATTTTATGTACTCGAAGTTTAAAAAATTCGTGTTGTCAATAATATTTTATGAGAGAAAAATTATTTGTACGAGATTAAAATTATTATGATAAGAGAATTAATTATCATACTTTATTATAAATATTCCAAGTGAATTTATAATTTTCACGTCAATGTCGGACTTTTCACATTGTCATAATTCGATTCCGAAAGTGTAAGCTCATGCCATTTTTATACATTTGATAAAAAAAATGAGTCATTTTTTGTATTAATAAAGTTCGTGCCGTTTTTACAAATGACTTTAAAGTTCATGCCATTTGTTTGTATTTTTTAAAGTTAATGTCATTTTTACAAATGACTCCAAAGTTCAGGCCATTTTTACAAATGATTTCAAAGTTCAGGCTATTTTTTTGTATTTTTCAAAGTTCAGGCCATTTTTGTAAATGATTCAAAGTTTAGGCTATTTTTTTATATTTTTTAAAGTTCAGGCCATATTTACAAATGACTCTAAAGTTCGGGCCATAAACTACAATTAACCCATTAGTAATCTACCTTTAATAAAATCATCCTCAAAAGTCAAAACTAGAAACCTAACAATTGTGGCAATGTTGTGCAAAACAAATCCTACTTCTGTTTTTTTTTTTTTTTTTTTTAGAAAAAATCCTACTTCTGTTAGACATGTTCGAAAGTAATTTATAATAAAATTCAATAATAATATATGAGGAATGAGAATCAAACAAATATATAATACAAAAAGATAAAGAGAAAATATCAATCAAAGTCCAAACTATATGTTTAGTTTCATAAATGTCCTCGATCAAGTATTGATAATTAATTAATATTAATTACATGTTCAAATGAATGAATTTAAATTAGAATGAGAATAAACTTGTGAATGAAATGATGATGAAAATTGAATGAAATATAGAATTTATTTGGGTGATATCTGCAAGGAATGAAATGGAATAATAATAATAATATTTTTTTTCGTCCATGAAATAAGTAATCATATTTTTTTTTTGGTCTGCCCACCAAATGGGTATTCATTTCATTTTTTTGAAAAGTGTACCACATAACTTACAACAAAATGGGCCCCTTATACACTTAATCAGTTTTTCTTAAAACTCGTATTACTCTCAAATGAATATTCATTTCGTGGATGGAGGAAGTATTATTATTATTATTATTATTATTATTATTATTATTATTATTATTATTATTATTATTATTATTATTAAATTATCTAGAATAGAAATAAATGTGTTATTAGAAATAAAATTAAAATCTAGTTAATTTTATGTTCATAAAAATGACTTATAATTAGGGAAGGGCGGTATGACTAATAACATACATGTTAATGGAAATGAGCATTCCTTTAGAAATGACAATTTCAGCTATAAAAATGGTACCAGGTATAGGATTGAAATGAAAGTAGTAATCATCGTCTCATTCTTACAAATCAGTTATGCTCTTAAGGTTGTAACAAGAATGTATTGGACAATCAATAATATCAATTAAAGGCACAAACTATTAAAGTTGTAGCAAGGTGTTTCCAATTACGATTTTTATCAACGGAAAGTTAATTAACGTGTATATTCAGTATTTGTAATAAATAATGATTTGACAAAATGACGTTTTGCAGTATAATTTTTTTTTTAAATGACGCGATTAATTCCATAATTCCATAATTTATAATAAATAATGATTTTTTTTAAAACTTGTTTAATTTTACAAACTTTATAGTTGTTTTTGTTCCAGACTTCCAGATGTTGTTAATTTGTATAGGGTAGTGGATGGCTAGAAGTTGTTGTACATTTATAGGGATTTTGTCGCTTTTGATTTGGACCAATTCCTAAATTGCAATTACTTATTTACTGGCTCTTTATAATTTTTGGAGTTATACTCCATCCGTCCATGATATCATTTTCATTTTTGTAATATTGATCCGTCCATAATATTGTTTTCACTTTCATTTATAATAGTAGGGTCCACAAACTTTCTCTCACAATAATAGTGAGATCTAAACTCCACTTACACGTGTCGTCCATAAAATGGAAACGATATCGTGGACGAAAGGAGAAATCGTTTGTATAAAATATGACATTAGTGTTATGTTAGCAGAAATCGTTATCCATGACATTTTTGTTTCAACCTCAATAATTTGTCATTTTATTGATATCATCGGTAGTTTATGATATTTCTATTGGGGTTCAAGATTTTAAATACCATTTTTTAAAAATGATATGTTTTTTAGCCCCTCTTTAAAAACAACTCTTTTGTATAACAAAATGAATTAAAAGACTAAAATACCCTTTACGGTCCCCACCACTTTAATTTCCGCGCAACATGACACGTGCGCACGATCGTGGACACGATGGACACGATCGTGTCCACGTACATCGTGGGCACGATGGGCATGATCGTGTCCACCATCATGGGCACGATGAACACCATCGTGCCCATGATGATGGACACGATCGTGCCCATCGTGGACACGATGGTGGGCACGATCATGTTCACCATCGTGATCATGATCGTGGGCATGATCGTGGGCACGATCGTGGCACGATCGTGTCCACCATCGTGATCATGATCGTGGGCACGTGTAATGTTGCGCGAAAATTAAAGTGGTGGGAACCGTAAAGGGTATTTTAGTCTTTTAATTCATTTTGGTATACAAAAGAGTTGTTTTTAAAGAGGGGCTAAAAAACATATCATTTTTAAAAAATGGTATTTTTTTATAAGTTTCCTCTATTTCTATTATAACCTAAATAGTTTGAGATTTTGATTGATATTATTAATAGTTGAAGATGTTTTTGCGACTAGGTATATAGCATTTGATTGATATTTTTCAAAAAAGAATAATGTTAAGTTGGACTAAACATGATCAATGGTTATGAAAGGGGCTAACGAAAGGTGAATGACATATCTCTTCTCTCCAGAGACAGAGTTAGGATTTTAAAAATGAATGGACGAAAATATAACTTTATATTTTGGGATAAATCTGGATGAATGAAATTATATTTTTGTATAAGTACAATTTGAATATAATAATTATAAGAAAAAAATTTGTGTGAGCGATTGCGGACACTTGAAATCTAGTATACCACACGAGGCGTCCCACTTTTAATTTTCTTACATATTTTTATCTCTAATGCAATTTTAGATGATTTATTTTAATTTTGTGATTATTCACTACAGTTTATTCCATATAATTATTTTAAATTTTTTAATTTCACTTTTTATTATATAATAATAGGTTGATAAATTCAAAGTAATGGTATATAATTTTTTAAAATTTTATACTTTTGAAATAAAAATAAGTATAATTTATAATATTATAGTAAATTTCGTTTTATAAAAGATATTACTAAAATAATAAATATATAATAATAATATACGATAATACACACAAATTTGTTGAACATTTAATCCGGATCGCGGCCTGACTTTGCGGCAGCTTCTTTCACTCTCTCTCTATATATATATGGCGCATCCAATCTTGTATATTTTAAGATTCTTTTTTTCGCATATATAGTTAATTCATAGAGAATAAAATTAATTAATTAGTTATGAGATTAGTGAGAAGTATGTGAGTGGTTGGAACGTCCGCGCGTTCCACAGAATCAGGAAGATAGCATAAAAAGCCGCCTCAGAAATGCGGAGGAAATGGGTCAGAAGCCGAGGGACTTCGTCATTGATCATAGCGGAAGTGCTAGTTTGCGTGTTATGAATAATATCGCCACGGGCCGTTGGTCGGACGAAATGGAGGTGGACGATTTTTTGAATGATTTTTAAATAGCTTATTGCTTTGTTTCCTGTTTGACGAGCTCCTTTCCGAGTCTCGTGCCTCTAGTCTGCATTACTGTGCTTTCAAAGACTTTTTTCTTTTTCTTTTTATAAAAAACCTCAATTTAATAATGTGAGTGGTTGGAGAGAGGTAGGAAGAAAAGGACGAGTAAAGCAATAGGAAGACAGGTAGATTCTCTTCAATTCCAACACTATTGAAAACGATAAAATATGGTGGCCGATGCAAATAGCAAATGCAACAGAAATGCTTCGAACATCGCAACAATCGGCTTCGCCACCAAATTCTCTCCTCCACAATTTACATTCTTCACACAATAATTATTTTTGTTCGTTTTAATTAAACGTTAAATACCATATTAAATCTCAAATTATATCCGTCATATTTTTAAAATTTTCAAATTATTGGATTTATATTAAATATGTCCCGTATTCATTTTCCAATCCACAAAATTATGTTGTGGCTCTCCGAATGCCATTGTGTAATTTATATTTTATTTTTGTGAATAATGTAACACAAAACAACGTCCTTTTTTTGCAATATTATCTAAAAAAATCAAGTCGACGGTGCAATTTGAATCAATTAACGTGACACAAAACGACGTCGCTTTGTGTCATGTCATTTGCAAAAATAAAATATAAATTATACAATAATATTCAGTGAACCAAGTCATGATTCCGGGGACCAAAATATGAAAGTAGAACATTTTTATATAAATTTAATAGTTTGAGGTTTTTAAAAATACTTCTTATAATTTAGAATATTTTTAATAAATCGAGTATGATTTGGAGTTTTATGATATTTTGCCCTTTAATTAAATATATACAAAGCTTGTATATAATCTATACTCTTTTAGGATTCAGTCACAAAAATCGGAAGAAAATAATAATACATAATAATTTTACGGGTGATTCTATTCATAGCCCCCGTTTTACTCTATATAGCCCCCAATTAAAATAATAATAATAATAAATAAATATAAATTTACTAATTTCACCCTATAACTCATAGTCCCTAAATTAAATATCCTATAATCCATAGCCCCCAAATTAAATACCCTATAGCCCATAACCCCCAAATAATGTAATTTTTGTTCTTCTATATTCCGTTCCTTTGTTTATGCGATTCTCAATCATGTTACAGAGTTTCCATACGGGTTTTGGCTTGAAGGTTCCGCTCTTGATTAAGGTTTTTCATATTAACTTTTGTAAGGGTTTCGTTTTGGATTTTATATGAAAAGTGTTTAAACCTTAATAATAAAAAAGTTAAGATGTGGAACAGGCTTCCGAAAAGTGTTTTCGCTATGCTCTTTTTGAATTATATTAAGGGTGGTTATATTCACCTATCCAAAACATTGGAATAGGCTTTATTATCAAATATGAAAAGTGTTTGGAAACGGTTGCACTTTTTTCTATTTGTAATTGCTTCCTTAATTTTTTGTTAATGATGTTCATTGATGTGTTGTTGAATATGCCAGAAACTTCTGTTGTTAGAAGAAGAAAAAAAAGTGTAAAGTCGATTCATTGCCTATAAGTTATAACAACAGTATAGTTGAATTGTGATGCTTATTTTCAGATATTTTGTGATGAAATGGAACAAAATAATGAAACATGATTTTTAGTTCATAATTTCTGATATTTGGTGACGAAGTGGAACTAAATCAATCTTGTTTGGATATTATAATCTTTTACTTTTACGTTTCCAGTTTTCTGTTGATTCGCGAAGGTTTAGATTTAGGATGTTTTCTGTTGAAACATGAACTTTTCCTTCCTATTTCTTTTTTTTTTTTTTTTCAAAAGTTGATAAGTCATCTCCAGTTACTAACTTCAAGACTTAGGATTAAGGAATGAAAGACTGTAACTTCAAAACTTGCCAAAGATTATTTTTATGTTAAAGTTCTTTGCATTCCGAGGTTCTAAAAATATTTTGTGTTATGGGCTATGGAGTATATAATTTGGGGGCTATGGATTATAGGATATTTAATTTAGGGGCTATGAGTTATAGGGTGAAATTAGTAAATTTATATTTATTTATTATTATTATTTTAATTGGGGGCTATACAGAGTAAACAGGGGCTATGAATAGAAGCACCCTAATTTTACATGGTTCGATTATAAAACCTACGGCTACGAGAAGGGAAAAAATAAATATATTTGTATCGGCGGATATTACAACACCACAATCACTTAATAATAATGAAAAAAGAATTTGTAACTCTCAAGCTAAGAATACTCTACTACTTTCTCATTTAATTTTCTCTATATATTCTAATTGCTCATCTTGGTATTCTAAACTGAGTACAAAGCTAGCCACAATGATCTGCCGAATCACAATGTGGACTTCAAGCTGCTACATTCGGTGTGGAAAGCAAAGACACCACATAAAGCCATCTTGACAGCTTGGAGGTTACTCATTGATCGCCTCCCAACTTGCGTCAACTTGAGTAGAAGGAGGATATTGGAGAATGCGGAGGAGATCTTATGTTATGAATGTAAGCTGCACGAAGAATCAGCCGGACATTACTTTCTCTTTTGTCCAAAGTCGGAGGCGGTTTGGAACGAGTTGCATCAGTGGCTAGGTATCTCATCGGCTCGCCCAGATCGAATCGACAGTTTTCTTGGTATGTTCTCTTCGTTTGAGAACAATAAGAAGATCCGTTCCTTTCTTTTGTCTACCTGGGTTTGCTGTATCTGGATTCTGTGGAAGAATAGGAATGAGAAAAGGTTTGAGGGGAAAGAGTGGGAAGTTAAGAATGTTGTTGCTGAAATCAAAATTAGACTTTGGTGCTGGAATAGGATTTTTAAAATTCTGGACAAGGAGCTTGACCTCCAAACTTGGTGCTCTAATGAGCTGATTTGTAATCTGTTGTGAGGTGTTTGGCCTCGGTACCTCTGGTACCTTTTTATTTAATTTTATTTACTTTGCTTGATCAAAAAAAAAAAACTGAGTACAAAGACTTTTCTCTCTTACGTATGATATCGCATCAACTTGTAACTGATCAAGAATAATCAACGCTCGAGATTAGCTTTCAAGAACAAACTAACTGAATAATCATTGCATAAACAAACAAATCTGTTGACGAAATAATTATTGCCTGACCACCTTAGTTTGCTAATAAGTAATAATACTTGAGAGATTTTGATGGTAAATTTTCATTGGAAAACTATGGATAAGAAAAGAAAATGAGAAATAGTATATTTTTCTTCATTTTTATCACATGTTTACTAGAGATGAAAAAAAACTTATCATATCTATATTTATCCTATACACTTGTTTACTTTGTTAGAAAATGACCGGATAAATTACTTTCACACTTGTTTAATATGTTACAAAATATTTTCACACATTACTCAAAGATAATATTATCCAACATTTGAGATAAAATGCGTGAAAATGAACTGCTCGAGAAATTATTCCACAATACTCAGATTTTTTTTAATCATAATAAACATGTAAAAATAATGATAAAAAAGTGAAAAATATATATTTTTTCCTCCTTTTCTATGAAAATGAACAAACCCTTAATTGAAAACTTTAGTCAACTAATAACTTTTTCTCAACTAACAATTTTCATCGGCTAATAATTTTTCAGCTGCCCTCAACTAATTATCTTAAACTATCGTAAATAATCAAAAACTTTCTCAATTATCTTTAATTAACTAAGTACTCGAATATAACTCTTTACCAAAAAGATATTGATTTAGATGAGTTCTTGATATGCCCCTCGATCATCTACACCAATTTCTGTCACCATCAAACTCTCTAATATTATAGTGAATCTACTTACAAATACAGTTAAACAAATTCGGCTGTACGTTTTAGGCATAATAAGTCACTGTTTTCTCGAAATTGCTTTACTACAAAATGATTCATCATAAAAACAGCTGTCTATGCGGAGCCACAATCATTCGATTTTTCAATTTTTAGCAATAGTACTCCCTCTGTGACTCTGTCTCACTCCAAATGTCTCATTTTTTATTTTGGGTTGTCTTATTTCCTTTTTTGGCAATACACTCTCTCTCTCTATACTTAATATTTAAACAATTTCCACCAACCCACTTTATCTACTTTATACACATTTCTTAATATTCGTGCCCAAAAGAAAGGAGACATTTGAAGCGGGACGGACCGAGTACTATTTAGTAATTACGATAAAAATATATTGTAATATTTTATCTACGTTGGTATATTTATTTTTATGCGAAGCTTGAATTTTATGCGTTGGATGTATAAAGATCATGATTCGGCTTTTGTTACTTTTTAAAATGTATTTATTGTTAAATTTAATGAATCCGAAAAAGAAAAAAAATCGTTTTTTCAGGATTCGAACTTTATATGTGAAGGATGTCATTGGAACCATTCCCTAGGATTAGGTTTTAGTGATATTGCTATTTTTTGTGAGAAGTGAGAATGAATGATGAATAAGCCCATATGTAATGTTGAATAAACAGTATATAGTGTTGAATAACGATATTAAAAAAATTAATAAAATTCTTGCTTCCTCTAGAATTGGAACCTAGGTAAAAAAATTTGCCTCCAAGTAAATATCAGTCATAGGATACATTAAATCAATACTTACAAATGAATCTAAAATTAATTCAGTTGCACCCTGGCCCCTTGCTCCATGGTGGATCCGCCACTGTATACAATGTGTAGTGCACTATAAAAAAAAGCTATATTTAATTAAAATTAAAATTAAAATCATAAAATTTAAACAATTAATTTTTTTTAAAGGGTGCCGAATGCATAGCATGCGCCCCACACAAATTTTACGAGCCCAGCTCTATCCCTCCGCACCATTGGAGTGGGGCTCGCTAGAGCGCGGCTCGAGCTTGCCAAGTGAGCCCCGTTACAGGTGCTCTTAACTACTCATCCCAAAATTAAAACAATATTGTTAATTCAAATAATATTTAATACACATCTAATGTGGAAAGTTCTATCTTCTTTCAGACGAAAAAGGAAAAAACAACAACGAATTATGTATATTATGGGATGGTTGGAGTGGTATATTAGGTTTTGAAGCATAACAAAATAAATGTACGTAGAAAGGAGATGAAAAAGGGAGGTAAATATATTCTTGCCGAAACTAGGTATGATTTATGAAGGAGAATATGTCACATTTTTCATAGTGACATAGTATGATTTTTAGGACGAGCTCACTATTCAAATATTGAAAATTTGCAGAAAGAAAATTATGATTTTTATTAATTTGAGTAAAAAATTTATGTGGATTTTCGATTGGCGATACACCAATTTTGAATTTAGAAATAAAGTTAGTTTATTGGATAACAATTGGCGCCGCACTATCAAAAGTATGAGATATAATTTGAACTAGACAATAAAATTTAAGCGAAATTAAATAGGAAAACTAATAGTATCAGACAAAATTTATTGAAGATACTATCATAAAGGTTGTAATGTCCTCACCCATCCTCAAATACATATAATGCCAAGAGTCAATGTTCTCACTTTTAGACTGCTTCCATAAGAGTGACTTGCGTGTTGATTAATTAGTTTGAAATCATTGAAATATTTAACGATTCAGATTTTTAATTATTATAAGTATTGGAAAACAAAGTGTACAATATTCGCAACAAGATGAATTTGTTAATATAATATACACAAATACATATGCGTAGCTGAATTGTTAGTTTGAGTTATTATGTGGATAAAATAGAAAATGATAATTAATGTTGTGAAAAAAACAAGTGATGGAGAGAGATGTTGATGGAGTGAGACAATGAGAGGATAAAGAAAGGTCCATCTCATGTTGTGTGTGTGTGCTGTCCATCCATCTCTTTCTATGCTTCTTCCCCTCTGCAAAGTTTGATTGTAGGCCTTTTTCCTTCTGCACAGATTCCTTTATCTTTCTGCCATGCGCAATTCGAATCAAAACTTTGCTACATTCTCTCCAGCTATCATCGTCTCACATTTCCTTCTCAACCCCACCTCCTATTCCACTGGACCATCTGTTTCCACAGTTTTGCCCCTTTCCCTATTTTTCTTCTCTTAACTCCTAAATATTATCATCAACAAATTAATCATTTAATTTTTACTCAATTTTGAATCTAAACTAATCAATGGAATTTTCTTAAGAGGAAAAAAACAACAAATTTACATAGATAGCATGGGTTGTACATAATGTAGCTGAATATATAGGACCAATGGTCCTAGCTAGATAGATAAAACAACAAGGGTACTTAGCTTTTGGTCGAGAATCTTCAACTCCCGAAAGTTATTTGGAGCTTAACGATTAATAGCTCGAGGTTGTCAAGAATGTGAAATTCATGTATCATCATTCAAACTTGCCCAAACAAATTCAGATTCAAATCATTGGTAATACACATAATTTGAAAGTCTTTAGCTCAATAGATTTATAGAGTAATTAAAAAGGTCACGCATATAACCCATCCCTCACGCATATCTTTTAGGTAAAATATACTCTCTTACGAATGAGATCCAATTTTTTGTCCAAAATAATTTCTCAATGATCACTCTGACACTCGAACTAACTTTAAGGTATTAAAATTAGTTGAGTTAGCACCCAAAACTAGTAAAATATGATTAACCCTTTTTATCAATTAACGATGCTTGTTTTTTATCAATGGCGTGACTTTGTCCCCTTAGGGATAGTCTAATTAATAGTGGAATAGGTATATTTAAACTCAGATGCCTTCCTTGTGTTTTAATTTGACCAATGTCTCTATACGTATGAATCTTTCACTACACATGGACATGGTTTTCCAAATATAGTTTTACCTCTTCTCTGTGATTTTGTTGACTATTGTAGACTTATCCTTTCTCGGTAGTTTTGCAGACTATTGCATGTGTAAAGTGTGACAGCAAATTCAATACATATATACATTAGAAGATCGATCAGCTTAATCAATTAAGCTACGAAGATTAATTAGATCAGCTGATGGAGTTCCAAAGACTTCAAACTTGTTTTGTTGTTTTGATTGGCATTCCTGATGCCTTGATCCATTTTCTTTTAATAAAATTTTTACTTTACTGATCAAAAAAAAAAGATCAGCTGATGGAGTTTGTCGATCGATTAATAGCTTAATTCAACATATATGATATACTCCCTCCCAGGGACGGAGCCAGGAATTAAGTTCGGGGGGGGCTGAAATTGTATGGGGGTTCGCCCCCGAGAAATTTTTTTTGGGCATTCTGTATATTTAAGGTATTTTTTTTATATACGAGCATAATACTAATAATAATGAACAATATTTTCATAGATTATATAGTTTCAATATATCACAAAACTTTTTTTGGACATTCCGTATATTTAAGACATTTTTTATTAAAAGGCAAGCATAATAATAATAATAACAAACAACATGTTCATAGATTATATATTTTCTATATATTACAAATTAGTTTCAATACATTATAATTTTTTTAGCATTTCATACATATTAGGCATTTTTTATTAAAAGACAAGTATAATAGTAATAATAACAAACAATATTTCATAGATTATATAGTTTTAAATAACAGAATTATCCTTAAATTAAGTATATATGAGAGAATATAATAACCAAATACTCTTTTATAAAACAAAATTATTTTATAATAGGTATAAACATATATCTATATATATTTTAAAATTTTTAAAAAAAAAAAATTGGGAGGGGGCTCTAGCCCCCCCTAGCCCCCCCTGGCTCCATCCCTGCTCCCTCCGTCCCAAACGAAATGTCATGTTTTCCTTTTTGGGCTGTCCCAAACGAAATGTCATGTTTCCTTTTTTGGCAATACACTCTCTCTCTACACTTAATATTTAAATAATTTCCACCAACCCACTTTATCTACTTTATACACATTTCTTAATCTACGTGCCGAAAAGAAATAGGCCATTTCGTTTGGGACGGAGGGAGTATCAGATACTCAGTCAATGGGTCAGCATAGATGATGAGTCAACTCATAAGATGATTAGCTTATGAGAGTAAAGCTAATTGTCCACAGTAAAGCTGCTTGCATCTGAAAATTATGCTTCAACGACACATCATATGTAAGCACACCCACATTCCATAATTGTATAAGCTCTGCAATCAATGGTTGCAAAAAATCATTCAATTTTTCCTTTGGATTGCGTGGTCCAGGGACCAAGATTGTAAGGAACATAAATTGTTCCTTCATACACATCCAAGGTGGGAGATTGTAAGGTGTAACAATCACTGACCACGAGGAATATTGTTGGCCCGATTGACCAAAAGATTGGAAACCGTCTGTGGATAAACCTAACCTAACATTCCTCACCTCTGTTGCAAAATCGGGAAAGATATCATTCAAATGCTTCCAAGCAGGTGAGTTTGCAGGATGGCGCATAACCCCGTCATCTATTGATGATGCATGCCAACGCATGTCTGCTGCCGTGGCTTTAGAAGCAAATAATCTTTGCAGACATGGAGTTAGAGGGAAGTAGAACATTCGCTTTGCTGCTACCAATGTCTTTCCACTGCTTCTGGAGTCTCAATTGTTATTTTTATAATGAGACTCACCACAGTACTTACACTGAACCAAATCTCTATCATCCTCCCAATAAAGCATGCAATTATTTGGACAACAATCAATTCTTTGCACAGGTAGTCCCATCCCACTCAATAACTTTTTAGTCTCATAAAAACTAGTAGGAGCCAAATTATTTTCAGGAAGGATCTCTTTTATTAAATCAAGCCACTGATCAAAACATCTTTCAGGCATATTTCTCTCTGCTTTAAACTCATTACACGAGCAACGAGAGACAATTGTGAATGAGTTTTGCAACCGGGCCACAACTCCTTATCCGCAGCTTCCAACATATTATATAACAATTCTGCTTCCGGATTTGGGGGTTCTTCGATGTTTTGAATGTTATATTGGGATGCAGCAATATCCATAACCATATTATGATAATTATCTTCATTATCTTCAATATCTTCAAAGTTATGGTATTCAGTCGTCGGCATTTCACTTTCCCCATGAAACCTCCAAATATGGTAATCCCGCACAAATTCGTTCTTTGCTATGTGATACAGGACATTGTTTTTAGTATGAAAACGTATATTATCGCATTTCCTACACGACACCTAATTTTTTCCCCATCCATTAAATCTCGTCTACTGCTAGCGTAGTCAATGAAACCTTGAAGACCTCTTTGAAAATCGGGATTCAAAGCTCCATCAGGGAGAAAATGTCGATACATCCACTCACGATTTTCACTCATTTCTACAATTTTAGTTCATTTAAGTGTGTTAGAAATTTTATATCTACTGACTTTTAGAGTTTTAATAATCTCTAAGTCTATAGAACATCAAAAGAAACTATGATAATTAATATAACACATGTTCAACACAAATTCTATAAATCAAACACAAAAACACATACGCGGCTCCAAGCCATCACCACAGCAACAAAATGGGATGGAACACAGCCATCCGCCAACCTAATCTCCATTTACTACCTAGATACATGCTCATCTAAAATATATATAAAAAAAGAATAAAAACACTTAGATACATGCTCATCTAAACTTTTAAAATCTAACCATGGCTACCATTTGAGCCATACTAACAAAACAAAAGATAATGTAATGAAAACTTACTTGTTTTGTTACTAGCTTTTCTTTTTGTTCACCTTAACTTCTTTTTTTCTCCCTCAAGAAGCAATGGTAGAGTGAAATACTACAAATGAGAATTAATCCAAAACAAAAAAAAGAATTTAATAATTATTCAAGAACCAAAGTATGTAAAATTATAATTTAATAAAATAAAAAATCAAGTTTATTTTTCTTGAAAATACTATAATTCAATCAAGTCTATTTTTCTTCATCTCATTAAAGAAAATTTACAGTAAAAAGACATTTTCAATCCAATAAAAAAGACATTTTTGAAGGGAAATTTTACAATACTATAAAATTATTTTGTGTTCTTGAAAATACTATATGTGAGCATATTATAATTATGTGAGTGAGCATATAAAAATTTAATGCAATAAAAATATTATATGTTGAGCATTATATAATTTATAATTCAATAAAAATACATTTTTACAGAATATTAATACAAAATTTAAACTAAAATGTAATATGATTTCAAATAATTAATGGAAATTAAAAAGAAAACATTACAAACCTAGACTGGAAGGAATCGGAGGCAGCGGAAGGTTGCCGGTGGAGGCAGATGCCGGCAGGTGGCTGGCGACGCAGGCAGCAGGGGAATCGGCGGCTGGCGGCGTGGGCAGCGGAGGAATCCGGCGCTGGTGAGGCCCTGTGGATCCTGGCAGCAGAGGAAACGGCACCGGCGATGGTGCTGTGGAGGCTGGCGACGCGGGCAGCGGAGGAAAAGGCGCCGGCGAGGGCGTTGTGGCGGCGGCGGCGGGAAAGCCTTGGCAGTGGTGGATCTTCAAAGTAGCGCCCGAATAAAAGGGAGAACTCGGAGGCGGCGGAGGGGGATAACGTCGGTGGCGGAGGGGGAGAACGGATGGGGCGAGGTGATGGGCCGGACGGGGTTAGTCGCCGACGATTGGACTCAGAGGGGGAATTTTGAAGAAGAAGGCTGATTTCGCGTAAGTGGAGGCGGCAGAAACTGAAATGGGGGCTGCCCAATTAAATCCCGTTTTTAGGGTTCAGCGACGGATTTTGCGTTCCGTCGCTATTACCGACGGAACATAAAATCCGTCGCTATCATTTAATCAATTTTGAAAAAATTTAAAACAAATGATTACCGACGAAACAAAGTTCGTCGCTATTACCGACGGACATAAAATCCGTCGCTATTTTTTTATATAAAATTCAGATAATTTAAAATAAAAAAATGCCGACGAAATTCGGTCCGTCGGTACATGTTCCATCGGCAATCCGTTGTGGATTCCGTCGGTAATGTCGCGGGAATTTTTCGCGGGTTTGTATTTTCATTTTCCGTCGGTAAATCCGTCATTATTTCAGTCGTAATGTCTAGTTTTGTAATTCCGTCGTTGTTCCGTCGGTGATCTGTGACGGATATGATTCTGTCGGTGTCCGATAACTTTTCTTGTAGTGTTTTCTATTAGTCTTGAAAGGGTTTTTGAAACTTTTAATTAATTTTTATTGATTTGCATTTCACAACTTTTTTTTTTGAGGCGTTAATTGACTGTAAATCTACAAACTATTAGTGAATTTTGGTATTTTTTCAACTATATAAAGTTTTAATATAAATACATAAACTTTAGTCCATTTCAAAACTTGCCCTGAATTTTAATTTCGTCTAATTCAAAACATATATGAAAAAATTCAAGGATTTTGGCCTATAAATATTCGAACTTTTCTCATTTTCTGGTTTTGCACCCCAACTTTTAAATCTAACCTGAAATACCTGAACTTTGAATTCTTTCTGATTTTGTACTCGGCGAATGTTTACCCCTAAATCATTGCTGACATGGCAGCCGAATTAAGATGGAAGTTTGAACTTTGAAGTGCATGATGAAGCAGATAAGTTTATTGTCAATGTGGGATCTGGAACATGTAATTGTAGAGTTTGTGATGTTAATCTGGCTACTATATCAGCAACGATTTGGGGCTAAAAATACGCCAGGTGCAAAATCGGAAAGAATTCAAAGTTTAGGTATTTGTAAACAGATTTTAAAATTGGGGTGCAAAACCAGAAAATGTGTAAAGTTCATGTATTTACAAGCCAATACCCCCAAAATTAAAGATGATATACTCCATCTGTCTCACTTATCTTGGTACATTTGTTTTGAGCACGTAGATTAAGAAAAAAAAAGTTAAGAGTGTAAAGTGAATAGGGATAGAGATGGTATGGACCGCATACTATTTTTGGAAAGTGTCATTATAAATGAGACAAACTAAAAAGAAAAGTGTGTCAAGATAAGTGAGAAAGATAGAGTAATATATACACATTATATTAAAATAACTTATAATTTTTTTTACAGAAATATATACAGTACTAAAATATATACATATGTATACATATATATATATATATATATGTGTGTGTGTGTGTGTGTGTGTGTGTGAGTGTCACTATATTATATCTATATATAATTTAGAGGCAGCACCCAAATGTAGCCAAAACCTTTTAGTTATAGAAAATTCTAGCCATACAAATAAAAATATGGAAATAATAGCATTTCTGACAAAAATACTCTTTTAGTGTGTAACAGTGTAAAATATATTATACACACTTTTTAGAAGTGAAAAAGTGTGTAATAGTGTATTTTACACTGTTACACACTTTTTTGCAATTACACACTTTTACGTTATTACACACTTTTTCACAAAAGTGCGTTACACAATTTTCGCGATTATTACATGATTTTTGAAAAAGTGTGTAATAGGGTATTTTACAATTTTACACACATTTTTCGCAATTAAACACTTTTACGTTATTACACACTTTTGTGAAAATGTGTGTAACAGTATTAAGGGTATAATTGTACATTTATATCAAAAAAGCCTAGCTTTCCATATTTTTATTTGGGTGGACATTTTTTCCTTTTCTTACACAAGAAGGGCTAATTGAGCCCATTAACTGTATAGGTTTTTATATATATATCTATTTAATGAAAATATACTTTATTTTTAAAATTTGTATTTTGATAAAATAATAACAAATACAACCTAGTAAGAATTATCCTAAAATAGATGATCAAGGATCATGACATAACTATAATGGCTGGATTAATCTTAAATATTCATTTATTTTATACTAGCTAATTGAATGTTCATGAAAGAAAGAAAGAATAAATAAATAAATTTGATAAAAGTCCATTAAATATTATCATTAATCTTGATCAATGTTAATATTTTAATAATTTTATTTAGGTTTACTAAATATCATATATACATTAACCTAAGATTTTATGATCATTTTAGACAAAAATATGTGATTACATATTTCATTAAATAATCATGGAATTGAATATTGTATATATGCTCTAAAACCATTTTATGACATTTTAGACAAAAATAAAGGATTACATGTTTCATTAAATATACAAGTAACTAAATATTGTATATACATTAATTGAATATTTTATGATCAGTTTAGAAAAAAATATGTTGTTACATATTTCATTAAATAAACATGCAATACTGATCATATAAAATAGTGTTAAGCAACAATTCCATGTTAAATAAGAATTACACGGTAAAAACTATGAAAGTGTGATAAATTGTATCAATAGAAAAATATAATAAAAAAAATATATGTATAATCTAGAGTAGACGAAATGAATAATAAAAATAGAAATAAAAAATTATTTTAAAAAATAATAAGGTGATTTTTGATGGAAAAATATAATTTATTATTTTTTTAAAATTATTGTAATTTTACAGACATATAGATAGACATGAATGGAAATGCACCAAATATGCACAGAAAATAACAATTGTAGATTCTCACACTGCAAGAGAGAGAGAGAGAAAGATAGAAACAAGCTATGTGGATTTTAAGAGCATCTTCAATGCATGGTGTCTTAGGGAGTGTCTTAAATTGTGGTCCCCACCTAAGACACACCCCTCTCCAATGCATTAGTGCTTAGAGGGTGTCTTAAATCTCCATTTCCATAAAATTCATATTTCTATACTTTTATTTTTAAATTTCCAATTTCATTAAAAATAAAATTAAACATTATAATAATTAAAATAAAATTAAAAACATAATTAAATAATAAATTTCAAATTTTTAAATAATGAATTTCGAATTTTTTTGAATTTAAATAATGAATTTCGATTTTTTTTTTCAATTGGGACGCGCCACACATTAATGCCCTTCGCCCCGGGTTGCCGCTACGACACGGCCTCACATCAGGCCGCGTCTCCAATGCAGCCACCCTTCTTAAGCCACAGATCGACACTCCCTTCGCACCGCGGAGTGGAGTTGCTCTAAAGGAACTTGGACAATTTCGGTTGATATCTGTATGATATAATTAGAGTTTATTAATTTTCAATGAAAATTTATTGATTTTTATTAAGATTTTTATTATTCTTAATTAGTTTATTATTTTAATTAAAATCTAATAATTTTTAATTGAAATTAATTAATTAAAATGGGAGTGGGGCCCAACCTCACGATGCACCAACCACCTCTTCAGAATTTCTACCGTCAAACATTCGAGTGTTTCGATCCCCTTCCCCAAATTTACCTGAGATGAAACACTTTCATGTATCGCATATAAATTTTTCTAGCATTTAATTATTGTACTGATAAAAGTCAAACCCTATAATTACGGGTGGAAAATCCCCCTAAATCATGATTTAATATTTGAATTCGTGTATTCACCAGCTGTGATAACTAGATTCTTTCGGAATTCTATGGAAATTTAAGCACAGATCAATCATTACATTTTTTGTATGGATAATGCTATTTGGACCAAATTTATCAGAACAAAATATAATTAAATACTTTATAAAATAAATTTATTTAAAAGTTTTGATTCAAAATAAAATAGGATTTAGTTAGTTTTATTGTTTTCTTTATATTGTATTTTTTTGTAATTTTTTAATAACTTTTTTAATTATTATTAATTTTAAAGTACACAAACTACAAATAAAATAACAAAAAATTAAAAAAAATGTTAAAAAATTATGAAAAATTACAATATAGAAAAAACAATAAAACTAATTAAATCCTTTCAAACTTGAATCAAAATTTATAAATAAATTGATTTTTAAAAGAATTTAACCTTATTTTTGTCCGGACAAATTTTGTCCAAATAACACTACTCTTTTTTTATATATAAATTACATAAGTAAATAAAGAAATTTTAAAGACTGACCCACAACCTTAAGTTTTGAACATTAATCTCCTACCACTAAATCAACACATGCACACTATCCATCATTTCTTTTACTCCCAAGAGATTATGATCGAATGGCAATAAAACTTATCCACTAAATATGCATTAATTTTTTTATATATAATAATTGGCTTGGATCATATTCATACCATTAATTTAGCTCGATATTTGGAAAAGAGAGATTTCGTATGAACATGAATACATGATAGCTATGAGTATTTTAATAATTAAATATATTTTGTACGATCAAACTCCTTTGCATTTGAATTAAAAGTAGTGATTAATACTATCAATATTAATTAATACTATGATCGAAGGGACATCTATTATTGTATAACTTTTGAAAAGAAAATATAAATCATTTGAATCATATCATACCGCTATGCATGTAAACGTCATGAAAATTCATTGTTTAAGGCAATAGGTTGAGGATTATATTATAATGCAATATGGTTATGACTTTGAGTAGTGCATCATGGTGGAGAGGATGTTTTCCTCTACGACCAAGAAATCTTCAAATCGTGTATTACTTTTATGCAACTTCCATTTATTTAAGTAGAATTATATATGACTTCACATTTGATCCAGCTGTATTCACATCATCACATTAATATTCTTAATTAATTAGCGACAATTCCGTGGCAAACCAAGATGATGTCTCGTTGAGCCTTCTTTACAATAATTTACAATAGTATTCTTTTAGCATTTATAAACTCCTTATAGGTTTTTTTCTTCTTTGCTTTTTTGAAAATTACAAGAGGATATCTATTATATAATTAAATAAGCAATTCGTATGCAGACGGGACATTTATATCACGCGAAGGTAGAAAAATTACTCGTTCGTAGACATAACCACTATTCACATAAAGGTGGAAAAATTATCCGCATAAAAATTAAATTGAACTCAAAATCTATCACAAAAGCAAATTTTTGGGTGCTTCAACTTTGATTCTTGAACTATGCCTCGTTAGCATAAACTCCTTACAAGTATTTCGTAAGTTTTTCAAAAGATTTTAGCATTATATTACTTTTGACGTCTATATTGGAAAAAGTGAAACACTTTTAACTTATTTTAGAATTTAAAGTCTCATTTTATTAAATCCGCTCAAAATTGAATCTTGTTACATTTTAATCTTGATTTTGTGAAGGGAAGTAAGAAAACTTTTTGCCCTTTTTATCAAAGTTTGGACAAAACAAGTGAAGTCGTGCAATGATGTATACATAGAGATTTTTTTTTTTTTTGATCAGGAAAGGTGTCAAATTGTATTAAAACTCAAGGTACCAGGGGTACCAAAGAAGGGTAAGGGTACAACAGAAAAAAGAATAGAAGAGCAGCAAAACCAAAGCAACAAGAAAAAGAAGAAGCACCTCAAGCCGCAACTACAACCAGTTCGAATTATCCAAGAATACCAAAACCTGAAAACCAAGATCTGAAATCGCCAGTAGAGTTTTTCAGGTTGTAAGCCGTCTTCCAAGTCCATAGCCTCGTCTTAATCTCTCGGATCATTTTGTCTTTGTTCCATTGACCCTGGTTGAATTTGCATTCGTTTCGACACTTCCAAATGCACCAAACAATGCAGAGCCAAACACTTCTCAGAAAATAACCATCCCCCTTATCTCCAATGTTCATGAAAGCAGTGAAATGTTCCCGAGCAGAGCAATGAAAAACTGATTTTTTACCAAGCCAAAAGATAACGTCGTACCAGATTTCGGCGGATTTGTTGCAGGAGAAAAGCAGATGGTTACAGGTTTCCACCTGGTTTTGACAGAACACACAGACAGCTTCCGGCGCAGGAATTTCGATCTGTCTTCTGATCAAATTATCACAAGTAGGCATCCTACCCATCAGGATTCTCCAGGCTGTAACCTTCGCCTTGTAAGGGGCTGCTGATTTCCAAATACTACTACACTCTGGAATATAAATTTGTTGGGTGTTTGAGCAGGTTTGATGGCAGATCGCTTTGTAAGCGGAGTTGACATTGAAAATTCCATTTGAAGTAAGCTTCCATTTCCAGCCATCTGCTTCGCCAACTTTCACAGAATAATCATCAAGAAAAACTTGAAGGTTATTAATATGATGTGCATCCCTGTCTCGAATCTCCCGATTCCACTCTAACTTCCACACCCACACTCCATCAACCCATTCCCCCATGTTTTTGATACTTGCTCCTTGATTATTGGAAAGATGGAATAATCTAGGAAAGCGGTCTCTCAGCGTCTTATCTCCTGCCCAACAGTGGTGCCAAAAAAGGATCGAGTTTCCCTCCCCTACATGTATCATCATATTCTCCCTAAACCAACTCCCTCCAACCCCCGAACTCAGACCCAATACTTTATTCCACCACCCTGAGTTTGAAGCCCTGTTTCTTTGGAGTTTGAATCCACCATCATCCCATTCGATCTCTCCTTTGCTTGCCATCATCACCCTAGCCCAAAGAGACTCCCTCTCAGAAAAGAATCTCCAGATCCATTTGACCATGAGAGCTTTATTGAACTTTTCAAGATCTTTGATTCCAAGTCCTCCATTTTCAAAATCGGCACAGATGGTGTCCCATTTGATCCAATGAATCTTCCTCGGCTCACCACAATCCCCTCCCCAAATGAAGTTGCTCAAAAGGGATCGAATACCTGCAAAGATGCGTCTAGGAATGATAGAGAACGACAAATGGTAGATCGGAATGGAGCAAAGAACCGATCTAACAAGAGTAATCCTTCCTGCCATCGAGAGTTTTCTATTCTTCCACATGCCAATTTTCTTTTTAATCTTTACCTCCAAATAACTCCAGTCTGACACTCTAGACATTCGAGCCCCGATGAGAATGCCCAAGTACTTTGTGGGTAAAGTTCCGACTTTACAGTTGAGGACCGACGACATCTGGGAACACACTGGGCTGGGTAACCCAATACCAAAGACATTGCTTTTTTCAAAGTTAACTTTGAGACCCGATAAAACTTCAAAGAGTTTTAGGATACATTTGAAAGCCCAAGCATTGCCTTCTTTCCCGGAAGCCACAAAAATAGTATCGTCGGCGTATTGAAGATGAGAGATTTTGACCTTATTCCCAATAACAGCGGGGTCCAGTAAACCTCTTTGTGTCGCTCTGTCCGTGATAATGTTGATGCCTTCCGCCACGATAAGAAAAAGGAAAGGTGATATGGGATCACCTTGCCTGAGCCCTCTCTCCATTTGGAACTCACCCGACGGACTCCCGTTCACCAGAACATTAGTCGTGGCAGATCTAAGACACCCCGAAATCCAACTTCTCCATCTTTGACTAAAGTTCATTTTCTCGAGCATAAAATCCAGGAAATCCCAATCAACTGTATCAAAAGCCTTAGCAAAATCCACTTTAAAAAGAGTAACCCCTTTCTTTCTCTTTTTGGCATCCTCAATAATTTCATTCAACACAATTACCCCATCCAAAATAAATCTCCCCTCGATGAAAGCACTTTGACAATCAGTAATAATAAACTTCATTACCTGTTTCAATCTGGAAGCGAGCACTTTCGCGATCACTTTGTAAAGGCAATTGATGAGTGAGATTGGCCTGTAGTCCTTCAAAACAGAAGCTGCTTCTTTTTTCGGGATAAGAACAGTGAACGAAGGATTGCATCCACGTGGAATAATGCCGTTTGAATGAAAGTCAGACATAACTTTCATCAGGTCCTCTTTAACAATTTCCCAGCATTTTTTTAAAAAATGGAAATTGAAGCCGTCGGGTCCGGGACTTTTATTCACGTCACAATTCCACACAGCTGCTTTAACCTCTTCCTCGGTGAACTGAGCATCCAGAAGTTGTGTCATGTCTGTTGTGATCTTTTTTTGAACAAAATCAGCCGGAAGATTGGGTTTGATTCCCCCTCGTTGTTTGAATTGAGCTTCAAAATGATCTCGGATCACCTTTTTAACCTCATTAGGTTCATCTACCCATCTGTCCTTGATTTGAAGTCCAGCAAGATCATTCTTAACACGTCTTCCATTGATAACTTTGTGATAAAAACCGCTGTTAATATCTCCTTCCTTCAACCACCGGGTCTTCGCCTTTTGAGCAAGAAAGGAATCTCGGTGCCTAAGTTGTAGAAGCAGCTGCGCCGAAGTCTCATTTCTCTTTACAATTTCTTCATCCCCTAAACCCGAGAGCTCATCTTTTGTGTCCCATTCCTGAAGCTCGTTCTTGAGTTTTGAAATGTTTTCTTCAATCGATCCAAAGCAAGATTTGTTCCAAGCCTTAAGATCCTCCTTCAACCGCTTCATTTTATCTTTGAAAATAATGCAGTTCCAGCCCGAGAGGCCGGGCCTATTCCACGACTCTTTAACAACCTTTTCAAAAGTTGGGTGACTTGTCCAAGCGTTGATAAATCTAAAAGGCTTTGGCCCCCAGTCGACTGATTTTGTCTCCAACAGAAGCGGACAGTGATCAGAGACTGTTCTGAGTAAACCTCTAGATTTTGAGTTTGGCCACGTAGAAATCCAATTGTCATTGACCAGAAAACGGTCCAATTTTGTCTTGCATTGACCTTGTGGTTGATACCAAGTGTATTTCCTTCCCTGCATCCGGATTTCAGTCAGATCACTCCCTCTAATGAACGAATCAAACACTGCAATGTCTCTGGCTGAAAAATGAGTTCCTCTCCCAACACGTTCAGAAACCATTCTCACAGAATTAAAATCTCCTCCAATACAAACATTAACATCCTTATTTTGAGCAGTCACCAAGCCAATTTGATCCCAAAGATATTCTCTTTGAACCAGATTTTGAGGAGCATAAATATTGATAATGCAACAGCTAACATTACCTGGAATCCACGTGCCATTGATGATCACTGCTCCTGGAAGATCCCACTGACTGGCGCAAGAAAAATTAGATGAATTCCAGAGGGTGAGGATCCCCCCCGACCTCCCTTCGGCTCGAAGAAAAGCTTTTCCAAAATTGTCTGCGCCCCAAATTGCTTTAAGATCGCAGTCGCCGAAATTCTCCATTTTTGTTTCCTGTATTAGAACAAAATCAATGCCCTGTTTCTGGATGATCTCCCTGACCTCTCTCTTTTTAACTTTGCTCCCCAGCCCTCTAATATTATATGAGATCATCTTCATTGATCACATTTATCATTCTCCTCGTCCCCTCCCTCTCTGCCTTCACAAGCCGCCAAAATAGAAACCATTTCTCGATCCCCGTCACGCTCCTCATTATCGATGCCGAGACCGATTTCTTTACCAAACTCCCAAATTCTTCTCCCTACATCTTCATTTCTTTGGTTGGGATCTGTAATTGCCTCCTTTGGGTTTGATGCAGATACAAGGATTCGAGATTTGGTAGCTGTCTCCTTACACAAATCAGTTTTCCTGAAAGCCTTTTTGGGAAGAAATTTGTTTGGTTTCTTCTGTAAGAAACGATTAAGACCCAATTTGATGGAGTGATCGAACCCGCTTCTTTTCTTCTGAGGTAAGGATTTTTTGGTTGAACAGATCTGCAAACTTTTGGAGACTGTGTCTGTGTCGGATAAAAGAAGAGAGTCAGTTGGGTTGGGCTTTAGTTGGGCAGTTAAAAAAGCACCTTCATTGGAATCCTTCGGCCCAAAACCAGGGGGCCCGTCAGAAATAGCTGGTGACTGAATTAAATGACTTTCATTTGGGCCCAAACGAGAAGTTGGTCTTGAGCAAGAAGTATCCGTCCTGTATTGGTCCAACTCGACGTCTTCATTGCGGTTGGTTGGGGTGTCTTCGACACGTGTTAATGAGCACGCATCTCCTTTACTCAACAAAGCCTCTACAGAAATATCCTTTCGAAATCCAAGAACTAAAGATTGAGAAAGATCTTTCGGCGTGCAATCCTTTTGGGAATCTGTAGCTGCGGCTGTATTGAATGGGGGGTTCGATGGGTTCCAATTAATTGAAACTGAACCGGGTTCATATCTGGGATGGTAAATTGGGTTTTCCTCTACCTGCGCGTCCGCCGGAAAACCAAGAGAGGCTTCGTCTTCCTCCTCATCTGAAAGGGCGTCTTCCTCTGACTCAGAGCTTTCGAGCTGGGATTCTTCCGGCAACAATATTTCTGAAAGCTCCTCTATACGAATCTTGAAAGAAGCTCCGTTGATATTACTCTCCAAAATTTTGTTGAGAGAAAACAGACCGGTGGAGATTTGGATGAAGGCTGCATCCAAGCGTTCTCTATTCTTTGTGACATTGTGGACCTTGAGAACCATTCCGAACCTTGCTCCAACCAATTCAAAAAACCTGTTATTCCAAGCTTGTAAAGGAATACCATGCCATTTTGTCCAGACAATCCTCTGGGCGCTCACGTCAACATACGACCAAGGCCGAGTCCATTCGAACCAGAAACTCACCCATTCATCAAGTTCCTTCAGTAATTCTGAAACGGGAGTTTGGCTTCTACTTTGAATGAGGACGAGATTCCCTCCGAGGGAGGTGACCTTAAGTATAGAGGCACACTCACTACTAATTTCTTTGTTGAAATCTTCCCATGCAAACTCCGCCTTGACGAAACCTGTAAAAGAGTAGTGAAGCCACTGCATTTCCTCCTCAGAGGCTTGGAAGCTGAAGACTTCGTCTGCAGGAAATGTGTGGTTTTTGTTTGTTCCTCCAAGGGCTTCCGCAAAAGATTTTCCGATTTCTCTCAAACCTTTTGGGACAAACTGCACTCTTCTCTTTGCTTCGTTTCGATCTTTTGTGTTGCGTCCACCTTCGGCATAGTTGTTTTTCAGATTATCTTGCGCTGAGGGTCGGGCAAATCTCGGAAAGAAAGCTCTCAACTTGTAGCTTCCGATCCAGATATTGTTCATCTCCTCCAAGATCCAATCTCTATCCTTTCCTTTCTGAAATCTAACAAAACCAAACGGTTTTCCCCTAATGTCTCGTTTTTTTGGGCAGAAAATATCTGTCACTCTCCCAACTTCTTTGAATCTACTCTCCAGGCATTGAATCTTTGTTCCCTCCGGGAAATTATTGAAAAAGAAAGTATCTTCCTCTTTTCCCAGAGTCTTCCGGTGATCAGCTGTTGGATATGGCTGATGAAAATGGTGGTAAGGTTTTTCCAGGTGCCTCGCCGGACGTTCGAAAAGGATTGGGGCAGGTCTCCTTCTTCTGACCTCCATCCATTCTCCTTCTTCTTCTCTCCCTCCTCTTTCCCTTCTCCCTCCTCTTTCCCTTCTCCATCCTTTCTCCATTTGTTCCGTCAAATGTCTCAATTCTACAAATACAACTGCAATTCCAATTTCCACAGATCCCCAAAAATTTGACCTAACAACCTACCTGAAAATTGAAGCAGGGACGGCGGCTGTCAGCTGATGCGGAGGCGTTGGTGGCGACTGAAGGAGGCGCGCTGCGGGGCGACCGGTGGAGGCTGACGCAGTGGCTGTGAGGCGGCCGTTGACGGCGGCTGAGGCAGAGGCCCGATCACATCACCTTTTAAGGGCGTCTCTCGACGTTAACAGACATTTTTGAAATACTAACTCCCACTATTCACTTTCTAGATTACTCTGAGCTTTTCAGTATACATAGAGATTAATTTGAATACCAAAGTCTACAGAGATATGTTTAGGTAATCTACCATAGATGTAAAGCATGGAAATATGTGTTTTGTGTGTTTATAGATAATTGAGCATCATATCATATTTGAGGGCATACCATTTTGTGTGTTTATGGAAATTAAATAGGTGTTTTATTGAGCTAGCTTCGCGTAGTATATAGTGGAGATAACCCTTCAAACCCTGTAAATTGACTTTTTTTTTTTTTTTGATCGGACAAAGTAATGTTAGAAGTTAACAGTTAGTACTCCAAACACTCCAAGAAATCACCAAGTCCACCTTAAAACCCTGTAAATCGACTATTCCACTTCATTCTATGTTATTTCTAATTGGTATATAATGTCACTGTGCATCCCAACTTTTTTCTTTTTGAGGGAATGCATCCCATCTATTATTTTGAGTAAGAACTTTTTATCAAACTATTACTTTTACCTAAGTAATACATTATGTCGTTTTCATCTATTTTTTTAATAGCTTTCTTCCCCTTGTTGTCATAATTTTTATAAGCTACATAACACAAAATTATATTGAAATATATTGTTTCGGAGTACTCATTACATTATCTACTCCTTCCGTTCCACCAATTTAGTCTCCTTTCATTTTTCATATATATTAAGAAAATGTATTTAATATTTTTTTAAAAAAATATTAATTTTTATGTTTTTATTTTTTATATCTTTATTTATTATTTTCACACATCATTTTCACAATTAAGTGAAATATTAAATAAGATTAGTTTAATAAAATAATATTTTTATATGATATTAATTAAAAAATAGATTATTTTTTTGGGACATTCCAAAATAGAATAAGAGATTAATTTCTTGTGGGGGGAGGGAGTATAAGATAAACTCAATTTTCTACTAAAGAATCTGGACGTTATTCTTAGGGGGAAAAAATCAATTTAAAAATGCCCATAACATATAGTACTATCCAAATCAAACGTCATAGCTTGTGAACTAAGCAATTAAATATTTTTTTAAGAATAAGTTATGGTAAAAGGGGAAAATTAATGCTGCAAAAAAAAGGGGGGAAACTAAAAGAAGAAAGACAGAATAATATTAAAAAGATGACGGACCATAACATATTATTATCCAAAACAACCGTCATAGCTTGTGAACTATAACCATAAATATTTTTATAAGAATAAGTTAAGGTAAAAGTAGGAATAAGCTTTTGAGAGTTCTTGGGTTCAGTCTCGTCTGTGCATGGTTAATTTTTTCACTTTTATGTGAATAATATTATATCTGAATATGAATAATTTTTCCACATTTATATAGTGTAGAGGTCTCACCTGCGTGCGGGTTGCTTATTTGATTTTATAATGAATATCTCTTGTAATTCTCAAAAAATATTTATTTTCAAATTTAATTGAAAAAAAAAAAGAATAGCATTAAGAAGATGACGGGACATGGATGTACTTGGAGAACAACACTAGTGATTAGAAAAAGATAAGGACTATTTGTAAGGACGTGAGAACCACTTTAAGGACGTGCGACCCATTAAGATTACTACATTTGTTGTAAAAATGAATACATTTGTTGTTAAATTTACTATACTTGGAAAAAAAAATTATGCTCCCTTTAGGATTTGAACTCAGGTGCTGCATTCATCCACTAAGATGATGCATCGACCGTATATCTTAATGAACGAATAGTTAGAGCATTCACAGTGGGATGACTTGATAGCTTACTTGATAGAAGGGAAGACCTTAATGAGTAAGGAGACTACAGTGGGATGACTTGATCTCTTACTTGATCTTTTTTAGTTTTGAATTTTGCATTTTTTTTATTTAAATTTAATTGCACAAATTTAAATATCACAAATTACTTCCAATTTAAATTGCATTAATTTTAAAATCCTAAAAAAAAAATAAAAAAAACTACATAAATCTTAAAAATTTTAAAAACATATCCTAAAATAATTATTCCGGACCTAGAGGTCCGAAACGTGCCCAAACATGCTTGATCAAATCATGTTGGAGCTGAGCATGTATCTGCCTATCTCGGAGAAGTGCATCTCTTTGCACGTATTCCTCGAAACAAGGCGGGGTTTTTCGAGCAATCTCCGTCGAGTCACTGGTAGACGCCCCATGTCCTGCATCGTCATCTCTCCAATGGGTAGCTCCTTGACCTTCGCTCTCCACAATCATGTTGTGGAGAATGATGCAACACATCATGATGTCCTTGAGATGCTCGACGTACCAACTCCGCGCCGAACTTCGAATGATTCCACATCGAGCTTGAAGCACTCCAAAGGCACGTTCGACATCCTTCCGTGCCGATTCTTGCATCTTCTTGAACCTCGCCTCCTTTGGATTGGTCGCCATGGTGGACTCTTGACGAAGCAACGCCACTCTTGATATATGCCATCGCACAAGTAGTAGCCCATCTAGTAGTAGTGCGGGGTTGGCTTCAAAGATCACCGGCGCCGACGTTCCTTCCAAGACGTCGGAGAACAGAGGCGACTGAATGAGAACGTTGACGCCGTTATTCGAACTGGCGACACCGAAGAAAGCATGCCAAATCCACAAATCGTGGGATGCAATGGCCTCCAAGATCAAGGTGGGCTCCCCTTGATCACCGCGTGTATATGCGCCATGTCACACCTTCGGGCAATTCTTCCACGCCCAATGCATACAATCAACACTCACGAGCATCCCGGGAAATCCGTGTCACGCCTTGGGCATCTAAAGAAGACGTTGGACGTCCGCCGCCGTACATCTGAAGAAGGCGTTGGACGTCCACCGCCGTACATCTGAAGAAGGCGTTGGACGTCCGCCGCCATAGGACGTCGAAGATACTCGACACTGTATGCCCGGATGACAGCTCTGCAAAATTTCTTTAGGCATAGACGCCCCGTCGTGTCGGCGACCTTGAGATACTCGTCGAAAGTATCCGCACTGACGTTGGTGGCTAATTGGCGGATAGCCATCGTGCATTTCTGCAAAGGCGTGAGAAAGTCTCGGCCCTCAGCATCATGGCTCATTCGGAAGTAACCATCTTCACCTTGCACAACACCGACGATGCGCAAGAACAACTCATTATGCATTCGAAAATACCGTCAAAAAAATGTAGGCCCATACGTCGGATTGTCGTTGAAGTAGTCTTGCATAAGACGTAAATGGGCAGCCACACGATCACGGTAGACGTAAGACCGATGGTGAATAATACGTTCCGGCTCCGGTTGGGGGAACGTTTGAGCAATCAATTGCTTCTGCTTATTGATCTCATCGATAATTTCTTGCGCAACCCCGTCGGACAAAGACGACGAAGTATCATCGAACCATTCGGCCATTGGAGGAAGAGCAAAAATTGTAGTAGAAAAAGAGAGAAAGACTGAAGGAGAAAATATTTTGGATGTGTGAATGAATTTGAGAAATGAGGGATATTTATAGAAAGGAAAAAAAATTATTATTAAATTGCAATTATATATAAAAAAGAAAAAACAAAAAACTTAAAACCCTTGAAAGCACAAGAAAGCAGACTAAGGACCGAGCCTCATTAAAACCTTCCTACGGAAAACCCAAAGGGAAAAACCGTAAGAAGGAAAAAGAGTACCCATCTAGACGACCAAAGAAACGACAAGAGAAGGAAGAGCGGAAGGGAAAGTTTCAGGAACTCCGGCCTAACCATCGTCCCCAAACCAACCCGGCTCAAGCCAATAGAACCAAAACAAAGAAACAAACCAACACAGTAGGCAAAAGGCCGGTGAGACGCCGTCGCCAAATGCCCACAACGAAAACCAAGCAAATAGAAAAGGAAGGCAAAAGGCTGGTGAGACGCCGTCGCCATATGCCTAACATTAAGACCTACAAACATAAAAGAGAGTCTTACAGCCGGTTATACGCCGTCGCCATAAGAACTCCCGCGAACCCAAAACCAAGCCAAAAGAGAGCCGAAGTAAGTCGGTGCAAATAGACCAATCTCCCCGAAGAGAGAAGAAGCAACAGTTTCGGCCGACGAGATGCCGTCGCCAGAAACTGACACTCCTTGAACAAACAAACCGAAGGGACAACCCCCAAAAAGCAGAAAGGGAGATTACACGACCGGTTATACCCCGTCGCCGTGAACATCCCTTCTGCCTACCAAAAACCATTGAGCTCTGGAAAGTCATTTCTGAAAATAGCTCTGCTCGAGAAACAGCTCTGCTCTCCACCTGTGTGCTGCTCTGGACGAGATTGCAGAGCTGCAAAGCTCAGGTAAGCACTGCCATCTCTGGAACAATCCGACTCTGGAAAATAGCCCTGCTCTGGACCTCTGCCAGCTCTGGCACATAGCTCTGCTCTGGATAAACTCTGCTCTGGCTCTGGAAATTAGCTCTGCTCTGGACCTGCCATCTCTGGAACAAGCCAACTCTGGGAATGAGCACTGCTCTGGACCTCAGCTAGCTCTGGCACATAGCTCTTTGCTCTGCTCTGGATCTGGAAATTAATTCTGCTCTGGCTAGCAGTTTTGCTCTGTTCTGGACTCTGGACCGACATCTCTGGTATAAGCCAGCTCTGGAGCTTAGCTCTGCTCTGGACCTCAGCCAGCTCTGGCACATAGCTCTTTGCTCTGCTCTGGATTTGAAAAATAAGTCTGCTCTGGCTGTCCGTTCTGCAATGCTCTGGACCGTTAAGATCTGAGAAAGGAAAAAAAAATGAAAAAAAATGAAAAAAAAAAACAAAAAGAAGAAAACGGCTTAAAAGAGCCGTTGGAAACAATTTAATAATAAAAAAATCGGCTAAAGAGACGTTAAGTTTAAAAATTTTAAATTTAATTTTTTTTAATAGGGTCGTGATTACACACGCCACATTTCAAAGGCATCAGGCCTTACCCGAAAAATCGAGTAAGACTCGAGTAAGCAGGAACTGCAGTAGATTGCTCGATCTCCAGCTTACTCGAGTAAGAGAGATCGAGTATCACACTGTGGATGCTCTTAGAAATGGTTATTCGTTCTTATTTTTTTTAGTGACTCTTACTTGAACCTCTCCACATGTAGTACACAAGCCTTAGATAGTATGTAGTACGAACAGGGCTAGCCCTGTTGTATATTTGATGGGGCAATTGCCCTAGGCCCCTAATTTTTTGGGGCCCCATAATATTGGTCCAAGTGTATGTATTATACTTAGTAAAAAACACTAAAAAAAATTAAAAATAAAAATTACTACACTATTTGTGGATAATCGAGCGCTGCCGCCATCAATTAAGAAAAAAAAATCTCTTATTAATGGTAAAAAAGAAAGTCTCTAATAATCCCTCTCTCTCTCGCTTCTCTTCTCTCGCCTCTGCACTCTCTCTCTCTGACTCGTAACGCTCTCTCTCTCTCGCAAGTCTCAACGCTCTCTCGATTCTCTATGGTGTCACTCTTGGCTCTCGATTCTCCCCGTGACACAGCCACAAGTTGTTTCTGCTCGGCTGTTCCAATAAATCAATTCAGTTCTTGTGTCTGCGTTATGTCGGCGGTACTCGCCGGTGCTCCTGCTAGAAAATCTAAATTATTTCTATAGTTATTTGATCATTTTTTTTTATAGTTTATTGCACTTTATAGTTAATGTTACATGTGCACGGCTATCTCAAATTTGCTACAACTTCTCAAAGCTAGGTTTATTAGGGGCCCCTTTTTTCATTCTACGTCCAGGGGCCCCGAAATGTCAGGGCAGAGTACCAATTTTGGACCACATTTTGTCCATGTGGCGCACCATGAACGCGCCACGTGGTAAAGGTCTTTCAAATCCTTCTAACACAAAATATACGCAGGGCTAAAATGAGCATAAATTTTTTGAATATTAATATTAATATATATATATATATATTATTTTTTTAAATATGCAAAAATTTATTTAATGTATATAATTGAACACAAAAATACATAACATAACATTACACACACACAAATATATATATATATATATATATATAGGGTGTGGTTGTAGAGAGAACTATAGTATTTGTGAGAACGTGAGAACCATCAAATCTAATGCATCCACTGTAAAAATTAGTGCACTCAAAAAAATAAAAAAATAAATTCTCCCTTCAGGATTCGAACCCAGGATCTGCATTCATCAAACAAGAAATTTTTATGATCAAATGGCTGAAAATGGTTATTCGTTCTTCTTTTATTTTGTGGTTCTTTCTTGAACCTCTCCCTATATATATATATATACACAAACACATACATACATACATATAGGAGTATCGGTTCTAGTGAGATTGCTATTTTTCGTGAGATTGTGACACTAATGAATAAGACATTTATAGTGTTGAATAAGACAGTATATAGTGTTAAATAACGATATTAAAAAAAATATGAAATTTTTTGCTCCTTTCAGGATTCGAACAGAGATTAGATGTGTGCAGAAATCGAACCAACGGTGAAAAATCGACCAAACCGCAACTTATTGGTACGGTGTGGTTCTGATTTTATTGGTGCGATTTTCGATTTGATAAATTTCATTTCGGTTCGATTTCGATTTATCCGATTTTTGTCCGATGGACACCAAATCGAACCGCAATATATATATAACCATATCTCGGATGTTTGGGAAAAAAAATTACAGACATTGATGTGAAGTGCCATAATTTTTTTTCACAAATTCTCGTGCTCCTTTTATAGGTGCAACTTGCTAAAATATTAATCTTTGGACGTAATATGTCAATCTCATGTACGATAACTAATCTCTTAAATCCTTAATCAAATCCTTCATTTCGTTTCATAAGTCAATCAATTTCGAACAAGACACACTGGCAAAATTTTCTACTATAAACAAAATTATGTCAAAATCAACCATTTAAAGAAATAACCAAAATCTTAAAATTTTCATTTTTAACTATCAAAGCCTACAATTCAATCACCATATCTACAAACTCCAAAACTATATATCTACAAGCTTATAATTTTTTTTTTTTTTTTGATCAGGCAAGAAAATTTTATTAGGTACCAGTAGTACCAAAGAAAGGGAACAAACTTGGGTAAATTCTCAGGAAAAGCAAAAAAAAGAACAAGCGAAAAAAGAGGAGGAAATCCTCTCTAACCAGACACCCAGTAGCTAAGAGTCTTAACCAGGGAAGCGAGCTGCCGAGAACCAACTTCTAAAATCCTGCTCCTGGAACGATCGATCTGAGACAACTCTCCAACTCCACAAACTAGACTTAATATCTGCCATAATTCTTTCCGGATTCCAACTCCCGTTATTAAAAATGCAGTTATTTCGACTCTTCCAAATACTCCAAGTAACACAAATCCACACTTCAAGGAAAAATATAACCTCATTTTTGCTCCCAATATTCACAAAAGCATTGAAATGATCTTTGGTTTTGTGATGGAGAACTGATTGTTTACCGATCCAACTCAGAATATTCTTCCAGATACCATCTGCTTTCCGGCAAGAGAATAGAAGATGCTCGATGGATTCTTCATCCTCTTGACACAAAACGCACTGGTCTACCGGCACCACCACTTGCCTCTTCCGAAGATTATCAATAGTCGGCAGTCTTCCTTTAAGGATTTTCCAGGCCGTGGTGATGACCTTGGCCGGAGCTTTCGCTTTCCAGATCAAGGCCGACTCTTCCTCTTGACGACGCTCGTTCACCGGCCTTCCTTTCAAGCTGAAAATCTGGTAAGCTGTCTTGACTGAAAAGATCCCATCTGAAGTAGCTTTCCATCTCCATCTATCGATCGTACCTGCATTCAAACTCACATTCCTGATATGCGTCATTAACAAATGAACTTGTTCAAGTTCCCTTTCCCTCAACTCCCTTTCCCAGACAAACTTCCATTCCCATTTTCCTCCAATCCACTCTCCCATCCCGTTAATAAAACTCTCTTTACAACTACTGAGGCGGTAGAGCCTTGGGAACAACTCATCCAGTCTGTTATCTCCCGCCCATCTATGTTGCCAAAATCTCACTGAACTCCCTTCCCCGATATCTAACTCTAAGTTTTCCCTCAAACCTTTCCCTTCCTCCCCTCTGCTAAGACCCACTACTTTCCTCCACCACCCTGATTTAATCGATCTGTTCCCCTCTGTATTGAATCCCTCCCCGTCCCTCCACACCTCCCCTTGACAAGATTTAACCACCTTAACCCACAAAAGATTTTTATCCGTCAAAAAACGCCATAACCATTTGGCCATTAAAGCCGTGTTGAACCAGCGTAAGTCTTTAAAATTAAGCCCCCCCCACTCGTGACTAACACAAAGGTCTTCCCATTTAACCCAGTGGATCTTCCTTTCCTCCACTCCTCCTCCCCCCCAAAGAAAGTTACTCAAACAAGAACGGATCTCAACTAACACACGTTTGGGGATGACTGAAAATGAAAGTTGGTAAACTGGAATTGAGAACAAGACAGATCGAATCAGCGCCATTCTGCCAGCAAAAGAGAACTTACGGTTATTCCACCCCTTGATTTTGCTCTTGATCTTATCCACCAAATAACTCCAATCTTTGAGCCTTGAAAGTTGCATTCCGATTTTGATTCCCAAATATTTAGTAGGCAGCGATCCCACTTTGCATTTGAGAATATCTGCCAGCTCCTCGCATCTTCCAACTGGAACTTTCACTCCCATGAGGCAGCTCTTGTCAAAGTTCACTTTCAATCCCGAGAGGATTTCAAACAGCTTAAGAATGCACTTAAGAGCAGTAACATTTGATTCCTTGTCAGGGAGAACGAACATCGTGTCGTCGGCATACTGAAGATGTGAGATCATGATGTCGTCTTTACCAATCTTAACTGGTTCTAGCAAATCCTTCTGAACAGCTCTTTCCACGAGAAGGTTCAAACCTTCGGCCTTATAAATGCCATAAACATATATTTTGCCGACCACCAATTATAACTTATGGGTCTTCCATAAAGGGGGAAGCTCTTTGTACAAAATAATCTAACAACTGCTACTATTATCCTCTTTTAACTCTTCAGTTCAGTTTGCTGTATTTCCTTTTTTTTAAAAAAAAAAAATCTGCCACAACAATATCATTTCAAAATGAATTCTAATAAAATAAAAACCAATTCGAAAATGTGGAGAAGCAAAAGATCTCACATTTCTGTACTTAAATCTTGCCACTAACATACAATTCAGATTTCATTGAGATAAAATGAAGTACACAAAATTTCATTATCAGCAAACGATCTTCACCCAAATCATTCAATCATTTTCTCATCTTCAGCTTCGTATAAATACACCCCCCCCCCCCCCGAAAGCAATAAATGCATGAACAAGAAACAAAAACCGACTGAATCCAAAATACATAAATGCAGGAAATGAAAAACAAAAGCAATGAATAAAATAAAATACAGCACAAGAGAAAAAGATGAAACAATTTGAAACAAGAATGAGAAATCTTTTTGTCTCATATGAGAAACTCGAGAGCCCACATCAACATCCAATACTAAACACTCCACCAAAAAGAAAAGAAGAAAAAATTCAAGAGGTATTTTCGGATCGATCAAAGTGGAGAAGTTGACCACAACATTTGGGGCAAATTTCAAGCTGTTTGGGCACCATGTAGTACATTAGGCAGCTCTTGCATCCAGCCACCACCAGCACGTTACTGTTGTTATTATTCGGATTCGGATTCGGATTCGAATTATTCTCATCCTCATTCCTTTCTTCATAATAAGAATTTTTTTCATTATTTTTACCACTCCATTGCTCTCTTGAGGAACAAGGGGATGATTCCGATGACGAGCCGTCGCTGTCGTACGAGCTGCTGTCCTCCTCCGAGTAGCACTCGCCGCCGTACTCAGCCGCCGCCGTCCGCGGATCCTCCGTCGCCTTCATGCCCGTCCTCCAATTTATGTAGTATATCTCACCGCTCTGTAATTAATCATTCAATTTTTATTATGTAAACTGCATGTAAAATTGAGGGGAAATCACAAAATGGGAATTTTCGACATCCTTTTTTTTTAGGTGTAAAGTGGGTATTAAATGAAGTAGTAGTCACAATAAAGATGCGGCATTAAAGAAGAGAAACATTTTTGGGACAAAAGAAACAAAATCAAATCAAAGGTGGAGTAATGCCGGATCTGTTAAGGTTTTCCAGCATTAAATGTAGAAAAAAGAAAAGAAAAAAAAAAAACACAAAGTACTCCACAATAATAACGAAAGCGATCTCATAAAAATCGTATTTGTCTGTTTTTGGGGGCTAGGGCCATATTTTGCTACCTTTAAATCGAGGCATTGCTCCCAATGAAAAGGGAGGGAGCCTTCGGAATTCAGTTCCAAGGTGGCGGCGACGGCGTCTCCCGGCGGCGAATCTGAAGGGCGCGCCGCCCCTCCGCTGGCGCTGCTGCTGCTGCTACTGCTGCTGTGTTGGTGGTTCAAGGAGCAGTTCTGCAGGGATCTCTCCAGAGCTGCTGTGATAGTAGCCATGTTTGGAGTTGCCATTTCTTTTTTTTTTTTCTCCGCCACCAATCCTACCTAAATCTCAACAAACGCCTAAAACGGCCAAATCAAAACGGAAATTTGCAGAAAAGGAAGGAAAAATGTGATGTGGGCGTTTGATGGATGGATGGGGAGAGAGATTGATGAAAATTGAAAGGAATTGTGTTGTTAAAAAGGGATAGAAAGAGTGGAATTTGTGGTTTTTAAGGGGCAGATGAAGAGAAATTGTATGTGTAGAAGAGTTAGAGTGCGCGTGAGATATCTTGAAAAGAATCAAAACCAGGTAGGGCACCAATAGGGACAACACCGTGCTAACCACCATTTTCTATTTTTATTTTTTGTCTCTCCTAATGTTATTAGCTAAATACTATATTATAGTATTTCAATATGTACATAATAAAAAATAATTTTCTTGCGCTTATTCAATTCACTCCATTATAGTACAATTTTAAAAAGGGAATCCAATTTTAGCAATCGATTTTAAATTGATTTCAACAATAGAATTTTGTTATTTCAAATCATTTTGATATTGATTTTTTAAGAATTAATTTCAGAAATTAATATTAATTCAACATGAAGCTATACTTATTGAAACGTGGGAAACAACTTTTGTTAGAAATCATGATAGTGGATTGCTATATTTTTTTATTTATTTTTTGTTGAAACGGATAGCTGATTGCAAATTCATGGTTAAGAATTTCTAGTCTTAAACAAACAAACAAACAAATGGGCGTAAGAAAAAAGGGAGTCAAAAGAATTACTATTAAACAAACTAATAAAATTGACATAAAGTAGAATACAAATATTATTTTTGCTGGGCAGTTGGTTTCCGTAGTTGGCTGAGAGTCTGAGACCTGAGGGGCATTGTAACGTATGACTTTTTTCTTTAGTAATATATTCACCTTCTACCTCCAAAATTTAGTTTTTGCTACAAAAATTAAATTGTATATATGTTCCTCAAGCGATCATAATGTACTATGTGTAGATTTTTACATGTAATTGATAACAATGGATATATAATTATTAAAAGACCATTTTATATAAAAAATACAAAGATATTTAAAACGTACAATATTACATAGATCAAAATTTTGAATTTGCAAAAGTGACTAAAATTATACATTAATTGAAATAAAAAATATTAAGTATTCAATAAAAATGTAGAATTTTGAAACTAAAATGCAAAACATTTAAGCAATTTCTTATCATTTGCTATATACTATTATTATATGTAAATATGTCCACATCCTTCAACTTAATCAATAAAAGAAACAAAACACGAAGTATTCTTTTTTATTTTGCGAATTATATTTGGTATCATATAAATATAACTATTGTTCCAATATTGTTAGAGTTGCCTCCTTCATCTCATCAATTATTTGTCCACTTAAAAAGTTGTTCAGTGTTATATTTGCAATTTTTCATGAAATTGTCTTATGAGAAAATGGTCTAACACATCTTTCCAATGATAGAAATTTTGCCATGCATATTTCATGCTTACAATTTTCTCCAAAAGATCATAATGTTTTTAGCATATACTCCCTCCATTCATAAGAGTGTGCACTTCTTTTCATTTTGGGACGTCCCACAAAAATATACATTTACTATATTTGGACACTACTACTGTATTATCTTTTACCCATACTTTACAATAAAGTGAACTCATTTCTCCACTCCAATACACTCAACTAATATTTATTAAAATGTGTGTCACCAACATTCACACACAATCTTACGAGACGAAAGGAGTATACATTAAAATGTCATGTGATAAAGGGTAACTATTCCACATAACAATAATAAGCTGATTAAATATGATAGTACCATGAGTGTGACCTTTCGTAAAATAAAAAAATTACGTTTAACTGGAAAGTTGATGCTTACAATTTTAGTATCGATCATTTTAGGATTATTACGTTAATATTTATGAAGCATAAGAAAGTTACACAGTTATGAAGGTTGGATGGATGTGATACATATGGTACTATTATTCGATATGCTACTAATAATTAAGAGCATAGATGTTTGATAGTATATGTGATTTGTTTCTTTGAGAAGCTCTACAGCTGAGAGACTAGTACCTTTTTCAACAAAAGTCTTACTTTTCATTATTTGAAGTCCGTAGTGTTTGAGATATGACATCCCTTTTATTTATTTATTTTTATGATGAGAAGATGTTTATATCCCTTTACAATGTTGCCTCATAGATTCGGAACTATTTCGCCTCATAGATTCGGAACTCATGAAATAGAAACCTTTTTTTTTTGTAGTTGGAAATAGTAACATCTTGTGGATGCACAAGAGTAAATATGTGCTGCTGTTTGTGCAAGATTTTTAATCTTTCGCATTATGACTAAATAAGGACTAATAAATATGTGATTAAATAATTGGGACTAATTAATTAAACTATTGATCGTGTTTATTAGAATATTTTAATAGGCAATTGTTATTCGAAGGAGATATTGGTTTAAGGGGGAATTAAGAGTCCGTGATCGTGTATAATGACACATCTAAGGATTACATCTAAGAGTATGTTCTCTTTGATAAATAAAAATCATCTTTTTTTTCTCATAATAAATTTATAATCAAATTAAGAGAATGTATCTTAATTGTAAATCTCAAGACTAATGGTTTTAAATTCTATCATGGATTATACTCTATTCGTCCATAATAAGTGTGCTCTTTTTATCATTTCGTCCGTCCATAATAAGTGTGATCTTTCCATATTTTAAGATGAATACTTTTCAAGATTTTGTTAGTTTTCTAATTAAGATTATAAACCACAATTCAGTCGAAAGCTTTGTCTAGAGCATGATCTTGGTCCCATACATGTTTTTCCTGATTCTTTATGGCTATTCATGTTTCGCATGACTCTTTGTGGGACGAGTTGTTTAAAGTTTTTAAGCATGCGAGACAACATGAGGTTTTCGAGTTTTCTCATGTTCGGCGTGAGGCCAATACGACAATGCATAATCTTGCATATCTAGTTGTTAAGTACCGTGAGATCCGATTTGAAATAACATTATCGTCTTTACCCTCTAAAAAACATTTAAGTTCAAAGCTTGTGTTTCCAAAAAGAAATTATGTTTAAATTTATTTATGTCTCTACATTTGCCAAATTCTTCAATTTAGGGGGTGTATTAGTTCAAGACTTTAATAGATTTCTGCATACTTTAAAAATTTGGGTGTATTTGTTCAAGACTTTTAAAAATCTATGAAAATTTGGGTGTATTCGTTCAAGACTTTTAAAAGTCTATAAAAATCTGAGTGTATTCGTTCAAGACTTTTAAAACTCTATGAAAATTTGGGTGTATTTAAAAATCTATGAATTTTAACATTGGACTTATTTCCATGGATTTCATTCAAAAAATACACATGAACAAATCCGAACTCGGACCACGAGAATTCAGAAATCTTGAAATGCCAGCGCCGGCTAGGATCCAGCGGCCGCGGCTCGAAGAAGCCAGTGCCGGCTGGATCCCAACGCCTGCGGATAGCAGGTTTTATATAGCTCGCTGGGCCCAGCAGTCGCTGGCACCCAGCGATCGCTGGGCGCTGGGTCCAGCGCTCGTTTGCGCCAACGGATGCTGGAATTTTGGGTTTAAAATCCATAAAAATCCCATCAAATTCATGATAAAATCCGTCCAAAATTTGTGTAGATTTCTATTAGAATTCCAAAATACACAAAAGAATCTGTGTGAAATCCATAGACTTTTAAAATCCTTGGATTTTAAAAATCTATAAAATTCCTGAATGAATACACCCCCCCCTTAATTTGCTTTGGAGTATTTCATTATGCGTTAATAGGTAAAAATGTCATATTCCTTAAGATGTATGTTAAAAGTGTCATACTTTATAAATTTAAGTATTTATGCTCAAATTTAAGTGAAGAAACTATTTTACCCTTTGATGTAGATGGGTTTGCTTGATTTTTTGTGAAAGTCTTACACATTTGACTGCTCAGGCGGTCAGATGATATAGTCACCCACCAATTAGATGTACTATTGACTGATAACTGTCAAATCGTTTTGTCTTTTTCATATTTTTCTTACACATTTATTACTGATAGTTGTCAAATCGTTCAAATGTGTAAGACTTTCACAAAAAACCAAGCAAACTCATCAACATCAGGAGTATTTAAAAAATATGGCATAAAAAGTTTATGTTTATAAAATATGGCATTTTTCACATATAATTGAAGGAATAGAGCATTTTAAATTTTCACTCTTTTATTATTACTCCCTCGTCCCGTGAAGCTTGATCACTTTCTTTTCGACACGGATTTTAAAGAACTGGTATTTAGTGTGTTAAGTGTGGTAGGTGAAAAAATAAAAATATGAATAAAGGGAAAAAAAATTACCATATAAAAAAAGTGATCAAGCTTTAGGGGATAATCCAAAAACGAATACTTATCGTAATGGAGGGAGTATTATTTTTCTTTTTTGTGTGTACTCTCGTTAGATATATATAATATATTCACCTAACATTCACAACGTGAAGAGGTACACCCGACATACTATAATGAGGAAATTAACGAGAGACGTTAATGGAGATACCAAGCCCAGTTCTTGATAGGTTCCATATATACTTGACTAAACTAGATAAGTTTTAGTGGTAATATACAAGTCAAAAAGTAAATGACGTTGATTTGTCATTTAATTTTTTTTCGTGAATATATCTTTTTTTTTTCTGAACCAATTAAAAAACAATTATTATGGCTAACATATTTTCTCTCTTTTTTTCGCCTGAATTAAAAAATAATTATTAATATTTAGTTGACATTCTCATTTATCGGCTGAAACAATGTACAACTTGTATTTAATTCGCTTTCATTAGTTGTAAGATAAGTTGTTGTGAACTTAAATATATGATTCGATCTATACCTACAATTTAATTTAAATCCATCAATAAAAACATTGCAGAAAAAAAAAATCACTTGAAATTTGATGACTTTGTGCACGGTTTCTTGAAATTAAAATAAAATTGCATTTGTAAGTCGTGTATTAATTTTAATGCATATCCTACAATGCACGATTACACGATTATGATTTAATCTATTGTAATGATGATTTAACATTTCTAAAATAGTAATTTATTAGTGAGAACCAACTATTGGATAAATAACACGTTAAATCGCAATTAAACTATGTGACACGGTTTAAATTCTACAATACATGAAACCGTGCACGATTATATTTATAAGGATACGTTTGTAAAATTTGTGATTTTGCTTTTGTAATTTATGTTTTATAGTTGACGTATGACATGTTTTGGACTTGGTTGTGGTATCAAAAATCCTATTTTTATTAAGAAACTATTTTGTACAAGGTTAGTTTTATTTTTTATGTACATGATTAGAGTATTGTGGGCACCGCTGTTATTTTAAACATAGTTCTATACACACTTAAAGTTTTTATGTACACGGTAAGGGTTTTGTGACATGGATGTTACTTTCTTCAATTGACACTATTTTTTTATATTGTTTTAAGCAAATGGTGTTTTGAGTAGTCGTTATGCGTCATGGTGTCCATTGGGAGAGAGCTGAGTACATAGGCAACAATGAGATTGTTGTATTCATGGTTGTGGGAAATCTTTTATCGTGGTAGTCTGATGTGAGAGATTTATGAGGAATTAGACTACAATGGTTGATTGGATCATACACACATTGACTACAAACGAATAGATAAAAAAGGGTCTCGTTGAAGATTGATACCATTCAACAATACTGCTTTTAACCCAATGCTTTCCAAATAAAAAATAATCCAACTTTGATCTCAACGAGAAAGACAAGTAATTTGCAGTTGTTGGTCAACATCTGTTTCGTCATTCCAGCATATCGTCCATGAGGCAGACCGAATAACGAAGAAATCAAGTAAGGATAACATCTAATAATACAACTCTTCGGTCTCCTCTCATAGAGATACCTAGAAGGGTGACATAACGTTATAGCTAGGTAGAAAAAACGAAAGATAAATTTAACATACACGCAATAAAAATGTAGAAAATAAAAAGTGACCTATTTATGAAAAAAATAACTATAGTCAACTGCTAATTTTCAAAAGTCGTCCGCATCAAACACCTAAGTAGCTTTAGTTTCGTGTCTCAGTATCCATGCATATGTCCCAAGTGGATCCGCATAAATGGTTTCACACAACCAAATTTGTAAAGCCCAAGTGGGTCCATATAAATGGTAAGTCTTACTCGAACCGCCTATCTCATTTGGTTGCTTTTTCACCATGCATGCTCTGACGCTCATCGCATAACATATGATTTGAAGTGAGTACGAGCCTCATGAAAAGTACAACCACATATCCATATCCTCAATCAATGCTCATTCCCAACCCCAACATCCTTATTATCGATACAAAGAATGATGAAATACTTCAGTATGTTTATGCCTTTAAATAGTCATCGGCATATTGCCCAGCATGTGTTTATTAAATCAAGCCTGTAAATTCAGCAAAAAAGATCTTGGAGTATGGGACTTTGCAATCTCAAAGTTTTCAATAAGGACTTATTGGCTAATTAAGAAAATATGGAGGATGATTAAAAACTTGAATGCTTTGGTGACTAATTAAAGTGTTTCGAGCTAGATACTTCAAAGATGGGGATATTATGGCGGCCCCGGTCAAAGCCAGCAGTTTGTTCATATAAAGATTCATAATTGGTAGTCAGGATTTAGAAGAATATTGGCGTATTTGGAGTATTGGGGATGGCACGAGGATGTCCATGTTTAGAGATAAGTGTGCTAAAGGACTTAAAGAATGCCTTATTGATTGGACGACTAATGGCCGGAACAAAAATATGAGGGTGTATGAGCTGTTATATGAGAATGGAGACTAGGATCGCGCTAAGGTGTATGATTTATTCTTGCCTTATGAACAACATGATATTTTCAACACGCCAATCAATAAAACCAGGTCGCATGATGATATATGATGGGGTTTGGAACCCAAAGTCAATGTTTCAATTAAATAGGCATATTTGGCTGGAATAGGATATTATGAACAAGATGAGAATGCTAGTAAAACAAATTGTAAATTGTGGAGTAAACTGGTATAGTCCATCTCCATTGTACCAAAAATGAAAATTTTCGTCTGGAGAGATCTCAATAACCTCATTAATCCCGAAAACAATCTAGGAGTGGGCAGTATGTGGAAGGGGTTTCAGAGAGCACATGTGTGTCACTTTCGGATTCCTATCACCAAGCTAATGTAATCATACGAAAATATGAGAGCTTGGGGTTTAAAGTGGGAGAACGCAGATGGAAGAAGCCCAAGTTGGGGCAATTCCGTGTCCATTTCGATGCGAGCTACAACTCAGATTTGAGCTGCTATGGGTTGGGGGTTGTGATCCGCGATCACGATGGCAGAGTTCATGTTGTTGTTGCAAAAAAGTCAAGGCCAACTTTAGGTTCTCGTATGGGTGAAATATTAGTTGTGGTTGATGGGATCATGATTAGTATGGAGTTTGGTATCATCCCTATTGTGATTTACACCGACTTTTGTCTTGCGATTTGTATTTTGGCTAATACTGAAGAAGAGGAACGCTTGGTGTTGAATGATATCTGGGATATTGTGGAGGTGACGTGCTCGGATCTTGTCATTGGGATTTTCCATATGTTTCGTGATGCCAATAAAGTGGCTCACAGGCTAGCCCAATTTGCTGTTAATTGTGTGTAATCCCGTGCTTCGACGGAGGATTTTCCTCCATGGTTGCAAGAAGTTGTAAGTGATGATGACATTTCATAGTTTATATTACATCTTTTCCACCTAAAAAAAATAGACTATATATAAATTACCCCCTAAAATCTACAATAGACTCAAGCCAACCTTCTTAGTGTTGGTTGAAACTTTGTTACTATGTTTCCCTTTTTCAAGAATATAGTAGGTATTTCTTTATTAAAAATATATTACTGTCTTTGTCTACTATAAATGTGGTACAAATAGGAGGACACAAATTTTATAAAAATATCGGGAAGTGTGTACTAAGTGGAGAAATAATCTCATCAAATTAATTTATTAGATAATTAATAAATAATTTGTGAGATGATTTTTTTGTAAATATTGTGTATGAATAAGTTAAACTATAATGGTATATGTCTTAAAATAGAAAGGTCATACTTATTGTGGATGGACAAAAATAATAAAAAGACCACAGTTATCGCGGACGGATGAAGTATATAATATTTTTTCTTCGATTTTATTTTATAGTATAATAATTACTCTCTACTAGTATCTTTCCAATTTAATTTTATATAGTAACTACTCTTTACCAATAATTACCAATAAAGTTATGGAGTAACATGTTATGCAAGGGAATTTTCATAAAAGATTTATTGGATTTTCTTATTAATATTAGATGGCTTATAATGCATGTTATAACGTGGTATGATGTCTTGAAATTAATCTATCATCTTTTAAGGTACAATAAAAAATTAAGTAAGTAATAGAGGTGCGAAATTGAAAACACAGTAACCGAAAAGAATGCCTGGGGCTGGGGGTTTATACAACAGTTAATTGTTAGTATATTTTTTTAATATTTATTTTAGGGAAACGAGTTGTGTAGTTGTTCGTGGGCTACCTAAAGCGCACTTAACTAGCACAAGGCATGACTGCAGTCTGCAGATGGATATTTTGCATATTCCCCCTTCATTTTACTTATATTTCATTTTTCAATCCTAGGAATAGGTTTTGAAATATTAAACAAATAATGTAAATTTTTTAAATTATCTTCATTTATTGAAAAAGTTATAAAATTATCTTGAGTAGATTCATTTGAGCTATATCCTAGCTTAAATGAACTAAGTACTCACGTTTTCACTCTTTGTCCTTCTAATTTTTTATTCTAATGATAGGTAAATTGAATCTTATGAAAACATATTATTATATGATTATTATAAGACTATGTTTATCAGCAACCACCCAACCATCCAACCATCTTCAATATTTAATTAATTTCTCTTTTTTCCATATCACTAATATTCATCCCAACCTAACCACCTTTCTTTTTGTTGATTTATCAATGACCACCCAACCACAACATTATATATACTTATTTTATTATTGTTTTTAATCGTAATAGTTTTAGTAATATTAAATATAAATTAAAATAGAAAAATATCAAATTAATAAAAATTCAAAAAGAATGAACAAAAAATATGTTGGAAATATGTTGAATGTACAAATTAATTCTTTTGGAAATAATTTTATGTAGAGGAAAAATAAGAGAATTTAAAGGTATGTTAAAATATAGCAAGAGTGGTCTCTAAGAATAAAAAAATATAAATTTTAATATTTTTAATATTTTATATAAAAGATATGATAATTTTATATAATAACTTAAATAAAATCTACAAAGCCAATAGAATGGAGACAACTGTCTCTTTCTCATTGATAGAAATATAGAAGAGAGAGAGACCACACGGTCTCATTTTTCTCGTGTATCATGACTGGTTTCACCCTTTTTATTTTTTAACTTTTTTTTTATTTGTTTTATTGATGTGGCGGTCAACCATGGCAATTTTTTTTTGCCGATAAAGATGGTCTAATATTTGCATTAGCATCCAAGAAATAGCTTGCGTTCAATAATATTGACGTCGGATAGTGAAAAATTAAACATTAATAATTATTGACCATTTCACAATTACATTATGATCTAAATGAAATAACAACGCTGAATCATAAAACATCATTTAGATCGAAACGTACTTATGAAAAGGTCAATAATTTAAGTATTAAATTGTATTTTTCCTTAATCTTATTTACATTTGAGACTATTTTGAAGGCATTTGACTCACACGGAGTTTTATATTGATATTATGATAATGATGTGCGTCACATACATAAAAATAGTATTCAAATGCAATTGCAGTTGATGAAATAAAATATTTATTGTGTGAGCTAAGAATATTAATGATTTGAAAAAATTAGTAGAATATAATGTTGGTTGCAATTGCAAAGTAGGAGTAGGAGTGGGTGAATCACGAGATGGTGGAATGTGTGTGTGCGTAGTTTTGGGGGTTATCAGAAAAGGACGATTACATAATTCGTAATTTTCCGCATGTGGAATCTCTTCTGAACTCTTTTACTGAATTCTCTGACATTAAAGACCTATCTCTTTCCTTCCTTTCTCCCACATTTCTCCTCTCCCATTCCCCTCCCCCCCTTCAATTATTCCCACTTTTTTTTTTTTTTTTTTTTCACTCCTTCTTCTTCTTTTGTAAATAAATTTATCGACCAATACTAGATAGTCATAAATTAGTTAAAATTACTAAACGTAATTAATTTAATTTATTTTTTAATAACATAATAATTTAACTATTTTTCTTTATTATTCATATTATGTTTTCCTAATAAAAAATACGAAAAATATCTACAATGTGGATGATGCAATATAATAGCTAAATTCTTTTTTAATTTTTAAAAAACAATGAATTAAGTTTTTTCCAATTTAACTAATTTATAACTAGTCATAATGTGGCTACGTAGCTCAATTGGTTTGAACCCACGCCTTGTATCCCAAGGTTGCGGGTTCAAATCCCAATTTTAGCGGCACATTTATTTATTATGTTTCAAAATAAAAAAATAAATAGTTATAATGTGAATAATACAATATATTAACCAAAAAAAATTGTTTCGGAAAAAAATTTAAATAAATCAAAATTTTCTATTTGAATAATTTATGACTAATAATAATACGAGTGCATCGCATCACTCTTTATACATTTATTTATTTCTCCATATCCCAATTTTTTTTTTGAGCGAAATCCAAAATTTTCTTGTCATTTAATACAATCCACTTTCGAAGAATTTGAACACAAGCAATACTTTTACTTTGAAAAGTGTAACTTTTGTGGTCAGTAAATATTTTAACAGATCAACACTCTTGTGACAGAAGTAATAATTCTAGAACTGCATCTAAATGGTGTTGTGCTTTTAAAACTATATATAGATAAATAGTATATAAGACTATAAATAATAGTAAGACCTAGTTGAATTGGACCTAGAGCCTAGAGGTCAAACTTCATTCATTGAAATCGTATAAAGTTCGAAATATTCTCTTTTTGCTATTCAAATTTCGTTTCCTTGGTAACCCCCAAAAATTAATCCAAAACATATGCGATAATTGATATTGACATACTGGGCCTTGCTATTGGGCCCAACTCACAAATTAAGAGGTAGATTTAGAGAAGGGTGGAAATTAAAAAAATTTAGTAGTATGTTTTTTTCAATAAAAGCGAAGAATAATGGGTAAATTTGGTGTAAAATTATAATAAATATTCAAATTTTGGTTTTTTCACAATTTTTCATTCTTGTTCTAAAATATATAATAAATTACTCCCTCCGTCCCGCGAAGCGTGACCCACTTTCTTTTTTGGGTTGTCCCACGAAGCTTGACCTGTTTCTAAAAATGGCAAAAAATTTACCCTTTATTCACCTTTTCACTTTTTCACCTACCACACTTAACACACAAAATATCAATTTCTTAATTCCCGTGCCGAAAAGAAATGGATCACGCTTCATGGGACGGAGGGAGTATTTTTTTTGGAATTACCCACGAGGATAGATTCTTTTAAAAAAATGCTTCGGGTATGCTGGGATAACCGGGTCAAGCCATTCAAAGTAATTGCAATTATCTTCCTATCACAAGAAAATCGAAAATCAAAATTACAAATCAGAAAAGTTAGGAATTACAGCTCTTGTTCGACAACAATAATAGCATCGGTACGAATTATTGAATGACTCTTTTTGACATCAGCCCGATATCCATGCTTTCAAATTTTATGTGGATTCTCATTCCATGAATTTGAATTCTCCGATCATGAATTTTTTGAAGCCATGAAATTGTTGCAATTTCTCCTTTAATGGTGTAGGAAAGATAGAAATCTATAAAAAAAAATGAGTTCCAAACCCTAGACTTAGATTTTTAAATGAGTAGGTGCTAAAACGACGTCGTTTCTAGTCCCTTCCGTTAAATATGTCACCTTATCCAAGTTCGGCGCCACGTCATTTAAAACTTCACCGAAAAGTCACGTGATGAAAAATTTCAAAAAAAAATGATTTATTATGTACTCCATTTTGAAACAAGAATGAAAGATTTTTGGAAAATCCAAAATTTAGAAATTCATTATGGTTTTAGACCAAATTTACCCAAGAATAATTCTATTCATCGTTGTTCTTTTTTGTCTTTCATAACCATTTTTCTTTTGGGTACAATTGTCGAATTATAATGGCCTTTGATTTATTTTGCAAACACTACGGTCCACACCGGCCATCTATTGGGGCATCTCCAATGGGAGGTGATCCCCACTTTAGCACCTCCTCTCTCCAATGCAAAGGCTCTATAGGAATTCTTAAATTCTCATTTCCATTTAATCTCATTTCTACACTTGAAAGTAATTTGAATGAAATATGAAGGGTTACATATAGATATTGAAAAAAGAAAATAAATAAATAAATAAATAACTGAAAACCTATACTATCTGTTGAAAGCCAACGGTTAAAACAAGAGAAAGAAAAAAAAAGGAAAAGTGAATGTACAACGGCCGAATTTCAAATTCAGATTTTAATTTTAATTTTGTATTATTCGCGTGTGTATGACACGCGATTGCCCAAAACTCGACAGAGCCGCGGTTCTCCACAGAACATTGGGGTCGTGCCGCTGCGCCTCTCCAGCGTGCGGCACGCCCCTTTCCCGGCCCGATGCGGCTCCTTCCCTATGCGCTGGAGATGCTCTTAGAATTCAACATTCTCAGTTTGTCTCAGGTTTGCCACTTAAACTAGGTCTCATTGGCAAAATTAGATATTTAATTATTTAATAATTTAAAATCCTATCACATGTATAATGCATTGCATGCCAACAAAAATAATTACATGTATCCAGTAATCATCTCATTTTCAGGCAAGTCCCATACATTATTAAACAAATTAAAATTCTATCACACGTATAATGCATTGCATGCCAACAAAAATAGTTATATGGATTATCCAGTAATCATCTCCTTTCAGGTAAATTCCATACTTTTTTTTTTGATAAATCAATAATTTAATAAGGGTTAATAGTGTTTTATGTCCCGAACTTTAACTTACTCATAAAAAACTCAGAACTTTCAGCATTTTCCACAAAATGTCCCGCTGTCCAAAATCTGGTGACAGAAAGATGACTCATCTTATCAGAGTCTGAGGTGGACCTCTTTTTATATAAATAAATAAATAAAACTATTCCACTTCATTAATACACCAATTCCACCTCATTAACACACCAAAAAAAAAAAACAAGCTTAGTAAACACAATTACATCCTTATTTCTTACGCAAAGTTTAAACAAAACACCAAATTTCTTCTCCAAAATTTCCTTCTTCCCCAATATTTTTTCTATGAACGTGCCAATACTCTCTTACATATGTTCTCCAAAATTTCCTTCTTCCTCAAAGTTCATCGATCGTCCTTTGATTGCGAATTTGTTTTTGTCTAAAGTTCATTTCCTAAAATCTTTCTGAATATATATAATCGTCCTCTTTAACTGTAGTAGAGAACTAATACCGCTCATATGAAATATAATCGTCCTCTTTATTGCTTCAGATGTACACGAAATGCTCTCATATGAAGTGTGCTGGTAAAGTGTTCTACATAATGCCTGAAAGGGTGCTGTCTTGAAATCCCCTTTATCTTGGTTTATACTTAAGAGTGCATTATCAAGAGTTCACACATAAGAGTGCATACATAAGAGTGCATTATTACAAGTTGGCAGTCACAGGCGGCTATGAAGCTCTGCCTCCTTAATTCAGGTAAACTCCGTCTCTCTTGCTTCGGAGTGAACTCATGCTCTTAGAAAAACTCAGAATAATCTTTGGCCCAAGTCTGTTCTGGAAGCTCTAAATGATGCAATTAATCAAACTTGTTGGGAGTCTTCTGTTTCAGAATATTCATATTTCAAAATTTGGAAAATCTTTTTCTCTATTTAGTGACAAACGTTGTTGAGTTTCTCTTCCTCCTGTAGTTTTAGGCAACTAAATTGCTAAGTACTGTAATAAGGGATTATAGGGTTATTTTGTTTTCTATTATACATATGATACATTATTGTTAAGCTCGTTTGACTAGTATACATAATATGCACTCTTTTAATATGTGGAAGTCGAGTGTGCATTATCTTAGAAACTGATGTGCAAAGAATTGAAAACAAAATAAGCAATCAAAACAACTTGTTTCATTCATTAAGATTTTACAAGATAGAGCCGAAAAAGCTGTACAAAAAGAGCTATCTCCACAAGTCTTGAAGGCTATTCTAAATTATCCAAATCCAAAAGCCAAAATTCAGAAAATCCACAAGCCATTCTAAATTCATAAGTCATATAGTCTGTAAAGAAAAGTTTCACAAGTATTGAATTATCAACTTGGTGATGTGGGATTTACAACTTGACTGCAGTCATTTTGAGAAGTTCGTGGAGCTCTTGTTATCAGGCGTGATTCATCATTCCCCCCTCTTACTTTAGCATAGTCTATTGGAGCTCTAGATGTGACCACAAACTGTGCTCGCTTACTTCCATGGTTCTACAAGTGAATGAACATAAATTTAACATTAGCAAATGCTTCATTAAACAAAAACAAATAATTCATGTTAGCTGCACATTTGTAGAATCTGATATACAGTCAATTACACAAGTCTTACTCTCCAAAACACAATTCCAGAATCTGCTACAAGTAACCCAAAGCTTGATGCAGGCTGTCAACATGAACAAAATCATGAGCCTTTTTGTTTGTCTGACATGAAGCACCAACCAAGGCCATCATCACTACCAAGTTTGTTAAAAAGCACTTTACAAAACCACGACCATGATTCTTCATTCTCTTTCTCAACAACAACCAACACAATATGATACATTTGCTTATTAGAATCCTTCCTTATGGTTGCCAAAAGTACTCCACCCACAACAGTTTTTAGAAAACATGCATCAAAACCAATTAATCTTCTACAACCTACAATAAATCCATTTCTTAAACCAGAAAACCCTATAAAGATTCTTTGAAATATGCAATTCCCATCTTTGTCAATGCAAGTCCTCAACTCAAACCTTTCTTTTTGGTTACTTCTCCTTAACTCTGATACATAAGATCTAAGCTTCCTATAGTCCTCTGTGCATGAGCCTCTTATCATATGTAATGCAATCCCTTTTGCTTTATAAGTCAAGGCCCTTCTTAACTGTATGCCAAACTTCAAATGCACTTCTTTTTGTAATTTTTTTGGCTTGTACTTCCAAAATGTGAGAATGAATGAAGCTTCTTGTTGCTTTTATAGGCCTTCATTTCGTAGTTAGTTTTCTCCACTCTCCACTTCCAAAACGTTCCTACAACCGCTGCAATCCATTTTCAAACACTGCTAGTCGACCAGTCTGGAATGTTGGTTGAAAGATCATGGGTCCTTAAAAGTAGGAACTAACACCCCACTACTTTGGTCCATGAATAACCGTCTTCCCACTTATTGAAAACGTGGTCAACAAGCATAAAACCTTTATTCCACAACCAAAGAATAAGAAAACGTAAAAGGAAAGTAAAGATTAAATATATACAATTACCAATGGAGAGTCAAAGTATGAAGTCAATGCAAACTTCAGAATGTTGGTTGAAGCCCAGAAATATTGACACCATGAATGTTATCAACATTCAACCCAACATTGAAAGCATGAATGTTATCAACATTGTCGGAGTCAACATTAACTCTAACAATCTTTTTTTAAAAAAAATTAGTTCGATTGGTTAGCTCAAAACCTGAAAGATTAAGGTTATGGTCGAGAATTTTAAACCAAAATGACCTGTAACCGAATAGTCTGAATTCAAGCGGATTGGCCCGATTGACATTCCTATTGTCCACCACTCAAGCATTCTTTTATTCATTGTAAATTCTAAGTGTTTTTTAAACTGACACATTGGATCTACATATTCAAACATAGTTTATTTTGAACCAACTATAGCACCAAGCCCACATTTTATATGCAAACGAGCAAGAAAAAAAAATTATTTCACATATTCACACTATATATATCAAGCAGAAAGGACACCTATCATCGATATTCTCGCGAAGTACTCCTCTTTTGAATAATTTTTGTCGAGTCGAAATTTTATTTTGAAGAAATTTCCAACCAAAATGCGCGTGTATTGCTTAAAGTGAGTTTGCACCAAATACTCTCCAAACATCCATGTAAAATATTTTTTTGCATATGCTTTCTTTTCAATCTTCTTGTAAAACGACTTCGATTAATTGATTCTTTCGCTTTTCACCCTTTAGTTCCATTTGTCTACCTTATCTTGCATTGTAAGGTGCCAAATTGCGTATTTTGTTTGGACATAGTGTAGACCCTTAAGAAAGTATCACTTTTTCTATTTTCGTTTGATCCATCTCATAAGAAAGTATCACTTCTATTTTGGAATATAACTTCACACATTATCTATAACATATTATTTCTTTTTCTAAACAGTAGTAAGTCCATTTCTCCACTTAATATATACTTCATCTGTCCCAGTAGTAGTGTCTCACTTCCCTTTTTGGGTCGTCCCAATAGTAATGTCTCATTCTTTTTTTGGCAATATATCATCTCTTTCTATACCTAATATTTAAATAATTTTCACCAACTCACTTTATCTAATTTTTACACACTCCTTAATCTTCGTGCCCAAAAGTAATGGGACACTACTAATGGGACGGAGGAAGTATTATTTATCAAATATGTTTTAAAATTCGTATCATCCCCTAAATTATACTCTCTTGTGAGACGAAGGGAGTATTATACTTAACACCATTGAACATGACCATGGGCGAGGGGAGCTCAAAATGCTACCCTATTTACATTTTTGGTGCATTACTTTGATGGATAACTTTATCATTAGAAAAGAAAGTATAACAAAAATTTATGCCTTTAAATGTCTAATTTCTTTTCCAACATTTGACACAAAAGAGAAGTTCATCATTTTTTCTTTATTATTTTCACTTTAAGGATGAAAAATATTATCCACTAAAAAATGGAGGGATAATATTATTCATCCTCGAAGTGAAAATAAAGAAGGAAAAATGATGAATTTTCTTTTGTGTTTAATATTGAAAAAGAAACAAGATATTTAAAGACATAAATTTTTGTTATCCCTCTTTTTTTAATGATAAATTTATCATCAAAGTAAACGCATCCTTTTGTGTTAGAGTGGTTAGGAATTGTTGAGTTGACCTCATTTTAGTAGTGGCAAAAAACATACGACTCATCGTACATGTAGAAATCAAAATTATTTTAATATTTTGAATAATCTAAATGACATCTTTTGTATTCTTAAACATGAAAAAACTAAAAATAAAAAACATTCTAACGTGCAATATTTGTCTTTTTCGACAAAGTTTGTCCATAAATTACTAAAAAAAGCTCATTATACTGGTGAAACGACGTAGTTTACCGCTAAAATTTTGGAGATAGTGCTAATGCCAAAAATCAACGTATGATATTGTAATTACTAATTACAATGTTTTATATGTTAACCGAGATTGCTTGCAACCACAGATTTCTAAAGGGTGATTCTATTCCTAGCCCAAATATTACTTACTATAGCCTCTTATTTAATAAAATATTAAAAATATTTATTCAATTGATCTATCATCTAATAGTAGGCTCAAGAATAAATTTATAACTACTATTGGGCTCATAAGCCCATTTCCCATGGGGCTTTTTTTTTTTTTTTTTTTTTGAAACAAACTAGTGGGAAAAGTTAACAAACTCGGTCAAAAGTCCATAGTAACAAGAAACGGAACGATTAAAAAAAGGAATTTAATTCACTCAAAAAAAGAAAAGAAAAGAAAAAGAGATTTAACTAAATGATCCGCTAATTTTTTTAGGCCGAACTAATCCAACTATAACCACGAATATTCAACTCAACCGCAAGATGCCAAGAGTTACGATGTCCTCCAACAAACGACAAGATGCTTGGACAATCAATTTTAACGACAATTCGTGGGTAATATATGTGCGACGTCGTCGTTTGTTAAATCATAGTATTTTGTTTGTGTTAAATTTGTGAAATGCCATATTAATTTTAATTCAAACGTAATTTGAGATTGTGATCAAATTATTAGAGTTATCAAATTTGTTTATTTTTTAATACTCCCTCCGTCCCACGAATTTTGAGTCAATTTCCTTTTCCGATCGTCCCATGAATCTTGAGTCATTTTTATTATATAGTAAAAATTAGAAAAAAATAAGGGATTCAAATTAAACTTATCTTAACTGTGTACTTTTCCACTTTATCACTTTTCTACTTTATTACCTACTTACTTACCTAATCAATTTTCTACTTTATTAACTACATACTTAAAACACTAATCTTCAATTCCTTAGTGGCTCAAGATTCGTGGGATGGAGGTAACTTTTAAAATTTGTGGAAAAAATAAAAATGAATCTAAATTTCATTTATTTAGACACCAATAACTTTAGAAGCGTTTATTTTTGTCTGATTAACTATTTTTATCCTTAAAATTATTCCTTCAATCTCACCCTTTCATTAAGATATAAATTAAACAAAATTAATTTAAATGATTGAAATAATCAATAATTTTAAAATATTGTAAAGGATTAACTTTGTTATTTTGATGAAGCCAATCATCAAAAGTAATACCAGCTCCCATATAAATTTGATATCAACATAATTAATTTCTTTAGAGTATCTCCAGTGCTGGCGTGCCGGACCGAGCCGGTACGCGGCGAATCGGTTGGCTCGTGCTGGACTCGATTCTTGGTATCGGGCACGAAGTCGAGAAAGGCGCTTCGCGTGTATATCTTTCAATTTAAAAAAAAAAAAATGACGTGCGAAAATCCGACTGAAACATTGTTGCTATGAGAAGGATGGATCCTTGCTGATTTATTCTGGTTGCTGCTACAAAGAATGGGGCGGCAATGGTGGGGTTTGACCGAACTACATTATGGAATGAAGACTTGGAGATGCAGTCAACTTCTTCTTTCTAGAAGCCAATCCCAATATTTCAAAGTTTCAAAGTTCAAACCCCTATCTATAGTCTATTACTCTTCCATCTTCTTCTTATTTTTTCAAACCCTATTACTATTCTCCCAATTCTCGATTTCCCCTCCCCTCTCTCTCTCTCTACAAAATCATCGAAACTTGGGGATTAAAGATTGAGTAGTTTAATTATTGCTCATCGCAACAAATTTTTCATCACCTCTGAAGTAGTATTCGACAGCCATGGAAAAAACGGCCAAGACCGACGAGCCAGCGATTGGGATTCCGTACAATGCGGCGTATCAGGCGCCAATGCCGCAGCGGTTTTACGTAGAAAACCCTTATCAAGCTGGCACCATCCCTCCAAATGCCATTGTTGGAGACCCCAAAGGAATTCCCCTTCAACAGACTATTTACCGTGACACCCCTGCGCCCTTCAATTGCCCCTACTGCGGCGGCACCGGCATCACCACCGTCAAGTAACTTCTCCCCCTTTCTGCTATTCTCCGCCGTCGATTCTGTAATTGTTTGTTTACTTATTGAAATTTATGATTACGCGTCAAAGTTAAGCCTTTTATGCCGAAAGATGATAGCCCTAATTTCTACAGTTGTTGGGCTGGGTAGGAAATCTTCTAATTAGTTTAGAGCTCGGGGACACTGTGGTTCATCATAGATTCAGTTGCTGTTGCTAGAAATAGATGGATCGATCTGAGTTGAACAACAGTGTACATGATATGTGGTTTCCCATGAATCGAATCTGGGATGGTAATTCTGTCTTGAAGAGTAGTTTTTTGGATCAAAGCTCTATGAAGCTCAGGCTGTATAAAGCTCAAACAGGGCTAAGTTGATTTTATAGACCATTGACTTGCACAGGCTGTATGAAGCTCAAACAGAGCTAAGTAAAATATTGTAGTAATTTTTGGTGTGTCTATTTGCTTGGCTTTATTTCCAGGTGGATCATCTTTTACCAGATGGCTTTGTTTCATTTTTCTTACTCTGCTTTGCTTGTAATGCAGGTCTAAACCAAGTTTAGCTGCAGTTGTTGGTTGCATGATGCCATTTATGCTTGGAGTCTGTTTTCTGTGCCCTTCAATGGATTGTCTATGGCACAAATATCATTATTGTCCAAGCTGCAATGAGAAGGTTAAATTGGTTACCTTTCTTTATGTTCTCCACGAATACATGCCCATTTTTGGAACAAATATTGAGAAAATTTTATTTTTTGTTTCTTTGCTAGATTGCTGATTTTGAGAAGTCTGATATCTGTTCTGTGATGGATCCTCCACATTATATACAAGAGAGCTTTGCTTTGCCTGCGTGACATGATGAGGCCAGTCTCAACCCTGTGGCACCATAGTCCTATTTGTATGCAATTTCTATATATTGTCAACGTAACTTTAAATAATTGGAAATTGCCATGTTGTAGATACACACACATATATATAATGTTTGTGAGATTGTATATGTCTGCAAACAAATTGTTAAGCTGGTTCTTGTATATAAATCATGTTCTCTCAACTTTTGACTATTACCAAAATTTGTTTTGATGTATTTCTTGTGGCCTGTTTTCTTTAACCTCTCTTCCACCCCCTGCGTGGGGGAGAACTTAGACATGATGAGAATATGTGGCAATGTTTTGGTGTGCTCTAATGTGCATTCTAACTGAATGTGTAAGGTGAAATAGCTTGCTCATGCAAACTGCTTGCTTCACTGAAAATTTGCTTGCTGTTCTGTTTGCTGAGTTTATCCTGTCGTATTACTGGCACCCAACCATTACAGTTCTGAAGTGGATCTAGTACCTCTACTTGATGCCATTGCCACCAAAGGTAATTTTTTCTGAGACCTAGATACTTAAGGCTAGTGTCACACCACAAAGGCTACTTCTGAAGTGAGAGCTGTGGCTCCTTGAGAAGGAACCTTTTCTTTAGGAAATTTATCGTCTCTGGTGTAAAAATAGTGGTGGATCTTCAATCTCATGGTCTCTAGCTAAGTAAATATCACGATGAATTTGCTCATCTATGGTTACTTAATACTCGTTATGAAATTTTTCTTGGCGCTGGGAGAGAGAAAATTTCTTTAACTGCTCAATTATATGTTCACTTCTTTCTTGCTGGTGTTGTTTTAGGATCTCTTGTAAGCTTATGAACGCACTCATTCTAATTGGTTATAATGCTCTTGAATTGGAGGTTGAAAAGTTATAATGCTCTTGAATTGGAGGTCGACAACTAGTGAATGTGGATTCTTCAAGGATATCCCATAAACTCATGGGAACTGCATATTCTCAAAATAAAGGATTTGAGATCTAGTTTTATGTCATGCATTTTTGTTGCTCTTTCAATATGGGAAAAGTCTCATGGACTAAGGTACATAAGATGGTAGTCATACCTGGATCAAAAAACACCATTTAAATTACAAATATGCCATGAGTAGATGTTTGCAATCTGCATATGGGTGTCATCTTACAACATTTACCCAAAATGTACAAAATTGTGCAAACTTTACCGAACTAATTGAGTGTTACTTACTAGTAGGACCTCAAGGATGATTTATAAATTATGATCAGATCTGGCAAGTGGAGTAAATTTGTAGATTCTTTGCATTTTATATATCTCTAAAGGCGCGTATTAGATATTCTAGCCCATTAGTAGCTCTTTTGGTGCTCACTGTTCATGCCGACGTTGGGCTATTGGATTGGGGTGGCTCCATGGATTTCTTACAAATTTCTTGCGCGCTGAGGTTGGATCCATATTGAGTCAGCTCTCGTTGGGTTTTTGTCCTCTGTTTCCGGTTTGACTTTCGCTCATTAGTTATTTTGTTTTTTCGTTGTAATGAACCAATATTCTTTCTCTTTTTATGGAGTTTTTTTACTGAATTTTCTTCGAAAAGGTTTTGATCAGACTCGGCCTTTAGTTTGCGTCTTGTGCTTTCAAGGGTTTTAGGTTTTTTCCTAATCTATTAGATTATCTTCTTAACCTATTTCACTACTAAATCTTTTCTATAGCACATTCAAAACGTTCTGCACTAAGCGTATAATATGATTACTTTCTAACTCATTTTTTCCCATGATTTTTAACTTATGTATAAATATTTTTTTGAAGCCAAACCAGAACCATCATATTACGCATAATCAATCAAAACAAGCTCCCCAAGCCAAGCAGGGAAGTTCTCCGTCCAACAAATCAGACTATCACAATTGCGCGCAAACTGCGCTAAAGAATGAGCGACTCTATTAGCCTCCCGAAAAACATGATTAACACTAAATTAAATAAGAAGAACGAGCAACTCACAAGATATCCAGCAGATCATTGGGAAGAAAGTTCCCCTCCTCGTCCGGGCATGCCATGACTCTAGCCGCTAACATAGAATCAGTGAAAATCTCGATCGGCTCAAGCTTATACTCCATGCACCACATAATACCCTCCACAACCGCCATGATCTCCGCAAGAAGGCAGCTGGACCTCGGCCTTATTATTAGTTGTATTACTAAAATTCATAAAATCAACTACTTAATTTATTATTGTAAATATTGGATATGTGTTACTGAATGTAATAAAAGCTTTATTTGGAAGTATTAATGTAATGAAAGTACATATATAACACCATTTTTGATTGCATGTGGGGTGAGAAGGGTTTAGGGTGTCCTTTCAGGAGGGAAACGCTGTCTTCATTCAAATTAATTAATAAACCCCAGAAATCTGGTACTTCTTGTTCTTGCTGCTCATTTCCTCTACTTTGTGTGTGTGTGTGTGTGTGTGAGAGAGAGAGAGAGAGCAGTTGTGGACCCTTGGCAAAACGGAAAGGCCAGATTTGTTAGTGAAGGTTAATAGCATATGCACTGTATTTAAGGAACATGAAGCACCAACTATACATTGAAAATGTTTACAACATTCTCAATTAGCGTTACCCATTTCTTTAAATATTCCATCATATCTTGGCATAGATCGAAGCCTTTTAATGGATAATCCAACCTCAAAATCAATTTATAAAATAGGAATATGACTTTACAACGTGGAAGTTGTATACTATTTAATTGTTGCGAGGTCTAAATTAATAGATATGGATCGTGACGAGATTAGGATCGTTGATCATATAATTTTAGATATAACACACGACTACACGGTAACTGTTTATACGTTAATTTTGGATGATGATATGCTTGTTGATTTATTCGACTAATCCAACTATTAAGTTCTTGAACCTATTTTTAGGCTCCAACCCCTCAATATTCAAACTAGGAATTTATGTGGGCTGCCATCATAGTCTTTGTACCTAGAGGCCAGCCTTAGCTTTTCTACTGGCCCATTATTTTCTGTAACATTTTACACATAATCCAATTACTATAATAGTGGAACTGGTGTGGACCTGTGGTGGTTGTGCTATTTGAAATACTGTCTAAATAAGGACAAATATCATATTAAATCCTAAATTATACTATTTATTTTATAAAAAATATTTTAAATTATAAGAAATATTTTTTAAATCTCCAAATTATTATATTTGTATCAAAACTAAAAGGATAATCCTATTCGAAACCTAAAATAAAAAGATATATATTTTGTATAATTTTTCCAAACACAATTTGAATCCCGCATTGATTAACTTACAAGAATAAATCTAAATGAGTTCGGATAGTTGACGAGTATTGATATACGAGCTTAAGAAGAGAATGAGTAGTAAAATAAATTTTTAATTGAGTTTGGGATGGTGTACCTTATTATTTCGGTTTACCGATTTAAATTGAAAATTCACATTATTATTATTATTATTATTATTATTATTATTATTATTATTATTATTATTATTATTATTATTATTATTATTATTTACCGGTATTTGCATTCTATTGAGGTATTATAATATTTTCTTTTTATATATTCAAATGGCTTCGGAAAGTCATTGGGTATTTCTATGTGAGTTTGAGATGAGAATGAATAATTAACAGGGATTATACTACATATTATTAATGTTCGAGTTTTATAGAGATGAATAATAAATTATTGTAACAACTTATATTTAATTATCCAGACATTTTATAAGGTTAAATAATTTGGGTAATTAGAGGGTATTTTTATGTAAATTTGGGACGAGAATTGATAGTAAACTTATTATAAGTATGTATATAAATTCTAAATTGATCTAAACATTAATCGACATGATTACGTAATTTTTTTATCTAATTTTCAATCTACATTATAAGTGTGTATATAAATTCTAAACGGATCCAAACATTCATCGACATGATTAAGAGAATGAGCAGTAAAATAATTTTTTAATTGATTACGGAGTATTATTTATTATATTTATATTTAATATTTACTTTGCATTATTGCGATCAATAACTAATTATTTCAACAAATCAAATTTATAAATTCAAACGGGTTAGGGTAATTAGCGAGTATTATTATATATATTTGAGGCTAGAACGAGTAATAAAATTACTTTTACGAGTATATACATTTTTGATGGAATGTGTGAGTAAACCCCTATAATAACCTCGGCATTTTTTATTTATTGTTGTGTTCAGCCACGATCAAAGATTCTTGATGGCTGAACTCCAACCAAATATGAAAATGTTTTTAAAATTTCTACTATAAATTACAACATTTTCCTTAGAAAATTGATAGAATATAAAATAACTTATATTTATATATATGATGAGATCCAAATGCACAATCTTTGTATAAATATCATTTTATTGCGAGATTACGAAAATGGGCATGAAGAAAGATGAATAGTAGCGTTAAGAAGAGGAGGATATGATGGATCAGGATTAGTTTAGTAAACGTAATGCGATATTACGAAAATGGGCATGAAGAAAATGTCACGCATGACGTAAGCCGACCTAGGGAGCCGCAAAACTTTGTCTTAGAAAATGCCAAAATTAAATTAGCTGCTACCGATACTATTGCACGTGATTTTATTTTTCTATCATTATACGCCTGTCTATATGATTAGCAGTATCAAATTAAAATTAAGTAATTTCTGTTTAAAGTAAAGTGTGTGGGCATTGTCAGTGTTTTGTGTGTGCGTGAATGAAGTGAATCTTACCCAAAATAAAAATGATGGTCCCCACGTTTTCTCAATGACTGCTTTTTGTCACAATAATTTAATATTTTTACACTTTGACCCCTATTAAATATTAATCTATTATTACATCTTTTTGGCTTCCACTATCCACAAAAATATCTGTTCCTCCACCTAATATCGCTGTCATGTAGCCAACTTACCACTCTATAAATCTTCCATTTTACTTTAAATAAAAATATTCTTTCATCAATGAAGTTTAGTTTAAATGAAAAAATTGAGGCATTTAAAAATTGTCTTTTGTGAGAAATTTAAAGTTTAATTTTTATCTGATTGCGATGTAGATTTCTCATTTTTTTTTTTATGGTGTTTTCACCTTTGTGTGGATGGTGGTCCACCTGCATGCAATTATTTTTCTATTTTTGTGTGGTATAGAGATTTCGATTGTGTGTAAATGACTTATCTGATTATATTTAGATACTTATTGTAATTCTAATTAAAAAAAAAGAATATTCTTTCTAACTGTTTATTCAAAATTTAGAAATTGCTTGCAAAATACTCACCTCACTAACAGACTATTCACAAAGGAATTTTTAAAAAATATTTTTAGAGAAACTTGAATTGAAGTACCCTTAGTACTTACTCTAATTCTTTTTTTAATATTTTAGACATTCCTCCAGAAATGAGAGTGAGTGCTTTTTATAAATTTTCATTCTATTCTTATGGATATAATTTTTGTTTACTGAATCAAAATGAGTAATTTTTACTATGGACTCATATATAATATCGTCCAATACGTACATATGTAAACAATTGAAAACAATTTATGTATATGCATGTTTTAATAAATTAAATCATAAATGTTGTAACGCATTGTGACACGTAATTGTAGAGGGTCCGTTTGAAAATACACCCACCAAAATCATGATTTAACAAGTGACGGAGCCACTCGTATATGTACAATTGAACAACTGTTGCAGTGTTGCTTTGCTTAGCAATTGGATAGCTTGTAGAATTCTTTTTAATTCTCTTTTATGGCTTAAATATAAAATATGAATGCCAGAAAGAAAAAAGATATGCATATAGAATAAATTTGCACTACACTCTATTTATACGTTGTTTGATTGGGTGAATTCGATCCATCGATATTTAATACTAAGATAGTGTTATTTTTTTTTTATCAAGAAATTTCATTAGATATCACTGGTACCAGAGGTACCAAAGTCGTTCATTTACGTAATAAGAAAATAAATGTCATTTGAGCACCAAGAATAGAAACTTGTCTCCTTATTTAAAATCTCGAAAATTTTGTTCCAACTCCACATTCTTGCTTTAATCTCCACGATCGTGCTTTTAATGTCCCAAGCCTTACCTTCGAATCGACTTTCGTTCCTTCATTTCCAAAGTAACCAATTAGTGCAAATCCACAGTGCCTTTAAGAACTTCGGCTCTCCTTCCCCCTACCCAGATGTGCAAACATAATGAAGTGTGAATCGACGCATTAAGGTCGAACCGAACAGATCCCTAGCCAACTCTGAATTTCATCCCATACCGCACCAACCTTCGGGCAAAGTAAGAAAAATGATTAGACGTCTCATTTTGATGAAGGCATGCATTGCAGTTCATCTCCACTTCTTCTAGCGCTACGTTCATCTTCCTCAAATGGTCGCATGTTAGTAATTTGTTTCTCAAGATCCTCCATGCTGTCACTCTTGCTTTTGGGGGAGCAGGTGCGTCCCAAACTTTCGCGAGCGACTCCGAATTGGTTGTCGCCGAAGTGGTCTCGTTTCTGGTTGTCTTGATGGCTGAGTATGCTGTTTTTGTTGAGTAAAGGCCATCCTGGGACGCACTCCATATCCATCCATCGACGCTTCCTGCATTTGGAACAAAATTAGAGATAACAGATAATAAAACGTTAGCCGCCTCATTCTTCCTCTCAAAGAGCTCTCATCTCCATTTCAGTTCCCATCCTCAGCTCCCGTTTGACCACTTCCCCGAATCACCAATTAGAGCATCCTTATTGGCACTAAGTTGGAACAATCTAGGAAAGACGAACCTAAGCGGTTGCGACCCCATCCATCCATGTACCCAGAACTTCATATCTAGACCGTTCCCTACCTTCCGCCTTATGTTATCCACGAACCAGAATCCCGACGGCCCCCTAACTATTGATAGAATTTTTTACCACCACCCGACACCAGACCTTCTTTGACCCGAACAGTTCAGCTCCTCTTCTCCCCACTCCAAGTCCCTGTATAACGATCTAACTATTCTAGCCCACAATAACCCACTCCTTTCTAAATATCTCCACAGCCATTTCATCAACAAAGCGAAATTAAACCATTCAATATTTCTAAAACTCAGCCCCCCTCACTTTTATTGATACAAAGATCGTTCCATTTAACCCATGGAATATAACTGGAACTCGCACTCCCCCCATAAAAATCGGCCAAAAAGATAATTCAAGGATCTCACAGTTGATTTTGGAATAAATGAGAAGGAGAGTTGATAAATTGGAATAGCCTGTAGGACTGCTTTCACCAAAGTAATCCGGCCAGCCAGAGATAGTTTCCTGTTCTTCTAACCGTCAATTTTCTTCTTGACTTTATCCACCAGGTAGTTCCAATCCACGACGCTTTTTCTGCAGCCACCAACTTTGATTCCTTGGTATTTGAAAGGAATGCAACCGACTTTACAATTCAGTATGGTTGCCATCTTTTCCAAATTGCTGCCATCAACCCCGATACCCATCAGACTACTTTTATTGAAATAAACCGCAAGACCCGACATCAACTGAAACAAAATCAAAATATTCTTCACCGCCTCAACATTCCTTTCATTATCATCCAATCTCGGCCGACTGCAGAAGTCTTCTTTCCACCGCTCTGTCGATCAAAGATTGAAGACCTTCAGCCGCGATAAGAAAGAGGAACGAAGACAACGGGTCCCCCTGACGGAGACCTCTCTCCAGATTGAATTCCTCGGAGGGAGAGCCATTGATCAGGACGTTCACCGATGCCGAAGTGAGGCAGCCTTTGATCCACCTCCTCCAAGTAGGGTCAAAATTGAACCGTTCCAACATAATGTCAATGTAGTCCTACTTCACCGAGTCATATGTCTTTGCGAAATCAATTTTGAAAATAAGTCTCCCCTTACCCCTTTTCTTAGCTTCAGCAATAACCTCATTCAAAATCACGACTCCGTCGAGGATAAACCGACCACTGATGAAGGCGCCCTGATTTTTTGAAATGATTGAGTCCATAACTGCCCTCAATCTTCCCAGCTGGGACCTTGGCAATAATATTGTAGAGGCTGCTGATGAGAGAGATTGGTCTGAACTCATCAAGATAGCACGCCTCATCTTTATTAGGAATGAGTACTATGAAAGATGAATTGCAGTCGCGGGGGATTTTACCTTTTATGTGGAAGTCTTTCATAACCTGTATAAAGTCGTCTTTAATAACCTCCCACGACTTTATCTAAAAGTTAATATTAAAGTCGTCCGGTCCCGGACTTTTGTTTCCTTCGCAACTCCAAATGGCATCTTTAATTTCTTTTTCCGTGAAGGGTCTGATCAGCCACATCTTATCCTCATTCGAGAGTTTTCTGGCAGCGAAATCAGAAGGTAGGATCGGTAGAGTTCTATTTCTTTTCCTGAATTTTTTTTCAAAAAAGTTCTTCACCCTCTCCTTGATGACAGTCGGCTCATCGATCCATTGGTTCTCGAACATCATTCCTAACATTTCATTCTTCTTTCTTCGGCCAACAATAACTTTGTGGTAGAAGCTAGAATTCAAGTAACCCTCCTTTAGACATCGGGCTTTTGCTTTATGTTGCAATAGGCTAATCTTATTCCTCGTTTGCAGGATAAGATTGGCTTTGATTTTGTTCCTCCTAATGATTTCCTTCTCATCCAGGCCAAAAGCATAATCAAGGATGTCCCATGCTTGGAGCTCGTCCTTCAGAGATTTGATCGAATGCTCGATGTTTTCAAACGAATTCTTGTTCCATTCTTTCAAGACTAACTTCAATTTCTTGAGCTTTTCTTTGAACACGAAGCAACTCCAACCCGGAATGTTCGTTTCTTCCCACACTTTCTGTACCACTTGCATGAACTCAGAATGTGAAATCCAGGCATTGATGAATTGAAACGGTTTAGGCCCATAATCTACCATTTTTGTTGTAAGAAGTATCAGACAGTGGTCCGATATCGATCTTTGTAAACCTCGGCCGTTGGAAGATGGCCACACTTTAAGCCAACATTCGTTGACAAGGAATCTATCCAATTTGCTTTCGCAGCCCCCATTTGGTTGATACTACGTAAACTTCCTCCCTTGAATTCTAATCTCCATCAACTCACTCTCCTGAATGAAGGTATCGAAGCGTCTCGCGTCCGAGTTCCCATAGTTCTCCCCTCTTCCCACCCGTTCGCCCAGTTCTCTAATTGCATTAAAATCTCCCAACATACACACACATTTATCCTTATTTTGCTCAGCAATAGATCGAAGCATATCCCAGAGAATGATCTTATCAGGAGTATCCATTGGAATGTAAACATTAACAAAACAACAATCTTGCTTACCTGGTATCCAAACCCCGTTTACAATCACCGCTCCCGGGATATCCCATCTACTTGATGCCGCGAACCTTTATTCCACACACTAAGAATGCCTTTGGATCTGCCTTCAGAATTCCTCACTGCCGTATCATAGTTGTTTGCTCCCCACTGCGCATTGCAAACATTATATGAGAAAGATTTCATCTTTGTTTCCTGAATAAAACAAAGATCGCTTTTTTGGTATCTAATCATGTCATTGATATCCCTATGTTTAGCAACACTCCTCAAGCCCCTGATATTGTAAGATAATAACTTCATGGAATACCGATTTCTTCATCTCGCAGCACACCATTGACTATGTCATCCTCTCTTAATTTGCGGTAAGATTTGTGTTGCCATTTCAACATCTTGAAGATTTCTTGTAAGACCAAATTTTTTCCCAAAATTCCACACTTTTAATCCCTCTTCCACCCTCTTTGACACATTTCTTTCATTAGAAATTCCAATTAGTCTTCCTCTGTTGGGATCTTCACCCTTTTTCGGTTTTCTCTCATATTCAATTTGAGCATTGAATTTTCCCCACCTTTGTCGTTCTTTCACCTTTGCTTATGCCCTCCGAAGCATTTTAATTTTCTTGGGGGGAACATGGTTATCCGGCTTGCTATTGCCCCGAGCCTTTCTAATTTTCTTTTGGGATCTAACGGTTTCTTCTTTCGTTCCTCAGTGCTCGATATTCACCTTCTGCCCTTCGGACCCTTGTTTTGAGCTTCTCAAGCGCTCCCCGTAGCTCAGCTTAAAACCACCGAGTGTTGCCGCTTCTCTCTCCCAAGATTCTCTAGACGACGATCTAGTCGCCATTGCGGATCTACTGTTTTCGTTGGTCGGAGGAGGATGAGCTTTTTCTTTCAGGTTTGGGTTAGACTCTAGGGTTTTGACTTTCTCTCCCCCCTGATGGTCGTAGTCCTCCGAAGATTGGACTGGGTTATTAAGAAGATGTTGGGCCACAGCCTAGGATTTTTGAAAATTCTCCTCTCAAATTCAATTGGGCTTTCAATAAGATGTCCATCCAGGCGCACTTCACGGCCCAAATGACTTGTGGGTAATTCAATTGAATTTAATCTCAGGGTACAGGTAGCCGCCTTACCATCATGAGATACCTCGGGAACTATTGTTCCAACGGTCTTGCCCGCGGAATCCAAATGGTCGTCTTCCTGGGTAACCGAAACATCATCCTTCTAATTTTCAACCGATGGATTTCAATTGTGAGCGATCGCCGACGACGTTGAGATGTCGTCCCATGACCAGTCCAAGTCTGAATCGTTCACATCTCTACTCATTGCTTCATCCGATGGTAGGACATTATGAAAATGTACTTCTTTAATCCGGATTTGGAAACTCGCTCCATCGATTCTGTAGTGAAGGATTCTATCCACCGATTTCAGCCATGTGGAGACTTGGATGAAGGCTGCATCCAACCTTTCTCTGTACCTTGTACCTTCGTCCATCTTAAGGACCAATCCTATTTTTGCACATGCTAGGTCGAAGAATCTAGGGTTCCATGCATGGAGAGGCACCCCGATCCATCTGGTCCAGACGATCATTTGTTGATTAACGTCCACGTATCTCCAAGGTCTGAACCATTGGAACCAGAACGAGCTCCACTCGTCGAGTTCGGCCATTACACTTTCTACTAATTGCTCGCTTGTCTTTTGTATCAGCACCAAGTTGCCTCCAAGAGAAGTCACCTTAAGTTTCCCCGCGCACTCGCAGTTAATTTCCTCTGTGATGTCTTCCCAAAGAAACTCATTTATGATGACGCTGGTATAAGTCCCTCGGAGCCATTCTTTTTTCGAATCCATGGGTTGAAACTGAAAAACTTCATCACCTGGAGGTTCCTCAGCTTTCTTTCCAGTGAGAACCTCCATGAAGGACACTCCTTCTTTTCTTTTACTTAGCGCGATTGAGCAGCTCTTGATTTGTTCCTTTTGTTCCACATTTCTCCTTTCGAGTCCCTTGCAATCTGTCTCTTCTTTTTCCCTTCTAAATCTGGGTTTGAAGACCCTTATCTTGTAAGTACCGATCCATAGTTTATTTAACTCTTGCAGTAGTTTCTCATGGTGTTCAACATCTTCGAATCTGACAAATCCAAAAGGTCATCCCTTTAGATCCCATTTTTTTGGACAAAAGATATCTGTAACCTTCTTAACACTCCCAAACTTTCTTTTAAGAAAATCAACACTGCAATAATCGGGGATATTGTTGAAGAAGAAAGTGGTCGTCCTATCGCTTTCATCTGGCTTCCACAATCTTTTACCGACAATATCACTTTGGTTCCAGTTTCTTGTAGCACTATTCCATGTATCGCCTCTCCGTCGAACAGGGTTTGGGTTCCTAGGGTTTGGGATGTATGACTGCCTCGCCGGTTTGCTCTCGAAACGGGACAGACCTACCTCTCTCTTCCTCACCACTCTCCACTCGCTCTCCATCCTAATTAATTAAGTTAGTGTTATACAGAATTAGTCTTATTTTATGAGTTTTTGGTCTTTTTTTATAACAAAATTAATTTTAGGTAGAATCGTAAATGAGCATAGCCATTTGCAAATTATTCGAGGCTCGACTTCAGAAAAACTCATTTAAGGCTCAATTTCATAATAAACGAGTCGAGCCTGAATTCACTTTTAAATTCAATAATTTTATTGAGTCGAGCTCGAGCTTGACAGTGTCGGACTTATTGGGCTCACGAACATATTTGAATTCGTTTGTTCACAAACTTTCAATCGTGCACTTAAATGAGTCGAGCTCGAGTTTGAGTAACAGGATCATCACATTTTGAATATAATTTTTAGTTTTTAACGAGCTCGTGCTCGAACATCATTTATACAAATATCAGACGAGCTAAGCTCGAGCTCAAACTCGAATATGACATTATCAAGTATGAATAGGGGTGAGACGGTACGATTGATCACTAATTTATTAGCAACATTAAAAATATATACCGCAATTAACACAGTGTAATCGTAGTGTTGGATTACAAATCTCAGCCCAATTCTAGATCGTGAAATTACCTGCGTGAGTACCGAAAGCGAAAAATGGAAAATGCAGAATTTAGAAGGGAATAAAAGAGGTTATATCATTTTTTAGAGCGTGTGTTACAAATCAAAGGAAGGCCTATTTATAGGATACATCAGACAGTGGTAGAATAGTAATTCCATATCTTAGATCATGCAATGCGCATGTAAAAATATGACAGAGCTGGACTCGCTATGTCAGAAACGGTTATTCTTAGACTCTCTTATCATCGGTGTACTGCGACAAAGCTGCCTTTGGTTATCAACAGAGTTTCTTTTTCTCGTCCACGCATGTTTCGTACAGAGGGGGCACACTCTCTCTAAATAAGACCTTCGTTTTTACTCTGGCTCGCATTCATGTTTGACTTTTGTGCGGCACCTATACAGAGCTGTAAACAAATACTTATATAGAATGGATTTTTCACACACGCTTTACTCTGACGCTTCTATGTCCTTGTACACGTGTAACGATCTCCAGTACTGGCATGGTTTACTTCTCATCACGTAGTATAAATAGCAAATCGAGTATCGTATCCACATGGACTGATAAATCGAAACACAATGAATAGTTCTAATAAATACCTATTCAATACTCAGGCAAACAAAAATATGGTAGAGAATAAAAACTAGACTAAAAATAGAACAAATAAAAATCAAGAGAATAAACCAAATAATAAAGACACTGACTCTAAGGAATGTACTATCGTTAATTAAATACATGCATTCAACCTATTGACTCAATTATCAATTTTAATCCAGTCATGATGAAAGATCACAATCCTATTCATAATATTCTCTAATGAACAACTATGAAAGTAGATTGATAAATTCCCTATCACATTCAAGTCTCAAAAGAATAAATTGATTTTCAATAGCACACAAAGAATAGCTTCCTATAGCCTACTTATCTCATTAAAGTCTCAAAGTAAAATTATATCATGTATCGGCTGAAGAATTATCACATTCAAGTCTCAAACTGAACAACTAGACATGCAAATTATTGATCAGGTAATTCACAAAAAATAAAACACCAAGAATCCTGAATCACAAGTTGGAGGGCGAATTGATATCAATAAATCAAAAACACATATTCAATCAACTATGACAAACCCTAGAATCAGAAACTAAACTAGCCAGATATATGAATTAATTATGAAGAAACAGTTGGAATCTTCAATCTTGGAGAAAATAATATAAGCTATGAAAACTATGAAAGAAATAAATTATCAAACTAAAAACTGAAAAATATGAAAAGAGGGAGAAGAGATGTGTCTAATAGGTCAACAAAATGACCTATATATAGGCACATGGGATAAATACAGCTCTTAACTCGAAAATACTAATAAAATCCCAAAAATTCAAAAAGTCTTAAAATTCGCAAAATTCTATTGGCCACTATTCACTTCTTTGCGCGACTTTATTGTTTCGGCCATATCTCCATCGTCCGAACTCCGATTTGCAATCCTTTTGTGTTCGAACTCATATCGAGATGATTTACAACTTTCATTCATACCATATTTCCAAATTCAATTTCAATATTTCTATAGATTTCATCAAATTACGAACACGTATCATATTTCACAAGATAGATGAATTTAAGCACAAAATAATCATCAAACACTCAATTCTTTACAAAATTGACATGAAGAGAATATTAAAAATCATAGAAAAATGAGTATTATCAATGGTATACCCTAATAAATTCCTCATACTGTATACCTTACATTTACCTTTGGTATGGAGAAATTTTTTCATACTTTTACCTTATCTTTACATATAGTATACCTTAATTACGGTGTGGAAAAATATATTATACCTTTACCGTACCTTTATTTCGGTATACCGTATCATGTTTCAATATGCCGCACTTTCACGGTATATTGAAATTGATAAATTTTGGTACGATATATCGATAATATATTTTTTAAAAACTTGATTACCTAATGAACAACATCTAACAAATATAATGTCAACAATAAAACTCAAACACAATAAAATAAATAAAATACAAAGTTTATTCATATCTCAATAATTTCAAGTTAGTACAGGTCTACAACATAGCAAAATTAACATTGTCTAATCTCAAATCTCAACAATCAAATTTCAACTAAAGCAAATTCAAATAATCAACAATTTTCACTTCAAATTCCATATCTCACGAAACACGCAAAGTTTAAAGTTAACTAGTACATATATAGCTAAAAATAAAGTTTAAATAATTAAAAAATTAATACAACCTTACTTTTTAAGTTATGTAGCCAAAATGGTAGACGCTGGAGTGATAGTTTGAGAACTATCTTGTTTGTTTTTTTACATCTACTAAAAACAAAATATCAACATTATATAAACAAAGGAACTTGATAAAATATATAATAAACTATATAAATATTGTAAGTTAGAAGTATTTACTATAGAACAATAATCCTAATTATATACTACTCCATAAATATAATATAATATAACTATGTAACCCACGTAAGGTGAATATATATTATAACTATGTTATAATATCAATATGAAAAATACTATAATTTCAATTATATTAAATTGTATAACCTATATATTATATTTTGTTCATTTTTATATCATTTGATGATATTTATATTTTCAAGTTTGTATATTTTTAGGTCCCGCAAGGTCAGGATAGGTGTATGGGGGGATACACCTATAGGCTATTTTCAAAACACAAAACAAAATAATCTTTTGAAGTTAACTGAAAGAGAAGACTTCAGTTAAACAAAGGTTGAACACTGATGCTGAAGATGACTTCAGTAAAGAGATATCAGTTAAGCACGAGATTTTAACTGATATTCACGTAGAGCTTCAGTCTTGATTTAGAAACAGATGAGTGTTATGAATCTTACTGATTATCCGAAGATTGGTCAGTTAGACTAATAACACTGGCAGCGGAAAACTTTTACTTTGAAATAGCCTTTGTGAGTTAACACGTTGTCAGATTAAGGTTTCACTTTGCGATTAATCAATTTTAGTTAAGAACAGGTTTGAGCACAAATAAGAAAGTACGAACTGAAAGCGATAAAAGACAAAGGATTTTTAAGTGGTTCGGAACAAGTTCCTACGTCCACGGTCAGTTGATCACACTGACAAACACTCTGGACTTGTGCTTACTGGTGCACAACAAACCTTACAACTGAAAATCAAATTTTTAGTACCAACATACTAGGTTGGATTTCTTGCTCACTCTTAGCATGCTAAGACACAACAATGCTTTTGCTAGCGCTGGCTAAGATCTCTTGGAGTCAGAACACTGGTCTGAACTCCGCTCTACTCAAACACTCTTTTCGCTCAGTTGAAAGGAGGTTCGAAATACCAACTAGATAACAGAGAACAGGCTCTTTGTAATCGGAACTTAGGCTTTGGATATACAATGTATTTGCCTAAGGATCTAAGAGAATGTAGGTAATCAGTAGTCTGATTTTGGCTTTGTGAATTCTCTTCTTCGATTCAAACTTTGATAGCTTTGAATGGCTGAGTTGCAATTTCGGCAGCGCTTCAGCTTGTGCTTTTGAATCGGTGAAGATTGAAGTGATCATCGAGCTCTATTTATAGGAGAGGTCTTGAATAGATCCGTTGGCGGAGATGGTCTTCAAGAATTCATCCGTTGTGAGAGTAATTTGAATTTGGGCTGATGTTTCAATCTTCAAGGTTCTTTGTTTGGTGAGAAACCGCGTCTCAGGTACAGGAGATAAGGCGCCTCTGAAAAGTAATCACCAAAAAGGAATGTTCTGCAGAGAAATAACGATCATCTGTATCTCTGCATTTAATGCGGCTGTACTTCGTGTGCGTGGCTTCCTTTAAACTTCTGGAGATTCAGTCCGAGGAAGAATGTCAACTGATACTTGACTTTAGTATCAGTCTGCCGAATCCACGTAGCCAGCATTGATGAATCAGTTATGACTGATTCTTCAGTTAAGAAACTCGTTCAGTCAAACATCCGTATTTGACTTTGCCTTTAATTGCAAACATCAGTTGAGTTATTCAGTCTTCAGTCTTTAGTCTACAGAACACTAAACAAACTAGAAGGAGAACTCCAACACTTAAGTTCGAAAGGTTCTAGTCTATTACAAAGAAAACCTAAGGATTTTGGTATCATCAAAACTAGGGCTAGGATATTTTATTAAGTTCTCAACATATATATTCATATCATTCAATAATATAAACCAATATTTTAAAAATATAAAATATATATTATATATTTTAAAACTATAGATTTTGATACGGTATATATCGCAATTTTCGATATACCGGCAACTGTCGTATATCGGAACAAGGTACGATACCTTATTACTGGTATACAGGTATATACCAGATATTACGGTAATAAGGTATCATATATACTTTGTTTCGGTATATACCTTTAATACAATGTTTATTGATTTTGCTGGTATATATTGTGGTATCGGTATACGCCAGTATACCCCAATATCTGAAAAACTCATACCTTTACCCTATCGTAAATCTTCGGTACGGTATCATACGTTATCGAAAAATTCGATATAGCTTAAGTTCGGTATTTACGGTATTTTTAAATACGGTATGGCCGGTATATACCGAGTTTTCTGTTTATTTTTCAAACCCTAAGTATAACATAAGTTTAGTAATTGGATGGCGAGCCAAGCTTGATCAGCAAGACATGAGCTTAAATCAAGCTTGAGTCAAACTCGAACACCCGGATATTAAAACGAGCCGAGGCAGCTAGCATTCGGCTTAACTTGTCAACAACCCTAAGATTTTGTAATCTTAGGTCAGTTCGTTCACAAGTAATGTCAAATTAATTTAATCTCGAGTAATTAAATACACTCTTAATGTACCGTATTTTTGCCTATATTATTAAGCTCAATATTCAACTATATAAGGGTGTTTTTTTTTTCATGTAAAACATCTTTCACTTTTGTGAATGAATTTATTAAGATCACGTGAATTCAAGAACTACATGCTATAGTGCGTACACATTACATTATATTATCTCCATCTCAGACTTATAGTATGCATTTTTTGTTATTTCGGTGGACAGTGGGTTCCAAAAACATGTGCATATTCTATTTTTGAAAAATATAAAATCACAAATCTCTTATTTAATTACTTTTTAATTTATTTACAACTTTATCACAAATAATCCATCAAAACACCCCTTTTTTTATATCATTTATCACTCATGACACTATAATAAAAATGAATCTCTTTCTACATTTATAATATACTCATTAAATAAAACTCGTACCCAAAATTTGTTGTGAACGATATTTTAAGACCATGCGGGTAGCACATAAGTATCATTTGTTGCACCAATTAGTTTAAGTGACTGCTACGTTTGGTTTGACAAAGTTATGCATGTCAAATCAATTACTTGAAAATCCCATTATTGTTTTTTTCCAGATAGTAGAGAAAAAAAAATCTTATATATCACGAGATAATATATTAAAATAATATTTTTGATTTTATAATGATGAAAAATAAATAAAAAGATATTTTTTTTGACTTAAATCCCTGCTTTGTTCTTCATTAATGAATCCAAAATTAAATACATGATCAAATATATTTTTGGTCGTAAATCGTCTTTTAAATAGGACAATTTATAATCAATAATATAGAAATGGTTTCCTATGAACTTGGGAGTTATCTAGCTGGATTTCGTTGTTGGTTACCAAGAAGGGGAGCAGAGGGTCGGTGTGAGCTTGATTCTTTGCTATCATACGAGCATGGTGTTCGCTGCAGTTAGCCGGCCAACTACAGTCCTACTTGGGGAGTTTCATTTCATGATGTTGGACATTAGGTTTTGTCTTCAACACGATTTTGGGCAGATTGTTCTCTCTACGGACTCGTTGTTGGCAATTAATGCCCTTCGGGATACTTACCAAAGCTCAGAATCTCTGTGTGACGATCTTTGGAAAACTTTTGAACATGCTCACACGCATGTGGTACTTGATTTCTGCCATGCCCCAAGGAATGCAAATAGAGTGACTCATGAATTAACTCATTTAGTTACTATTTCTTAGGATGTAATAATTTATAAGTTAAATTTTTCATCTTAGCTTTTTGATATTATACACTCCGATTTAAATAAATGAATTCTCTTTTCGCCTAAAAAAATACTCTCCCCATCCCACTTAACTTGAGCCGTTGATTTCGGGCACAAGATTTAAAGAGCTGGTGCTTAATGTTCTAATTATATTTATAGTTTTTAATTAATTATTCTTTCTATCTTTTTCTATGTTCCTCTATCACACTATCACATGTTTCCCTCTCCCATGGGCCTCCCCTTCTCCTATGTTCCTCCTCGCCTCGGCCCTCTCCCCTATGCTGCCGCGCCTCTGCCCTTTCTCCGAGCTGCTACGCCTCCGCTTTCCTCCCTATGCCGTCGTGCCTCTGCCCTCTTCCTTATACCGTTGCACCACCGCCCTCCCCCATGCCACCGCTTCTCAGTTTTCTTCCCGGTATCGCTACGCTACCGCCCTTTCTCCGAGCGACAGCGCCTCCGCTCCTCTGTCTCTAACTCAGACCCTTGATTTACATTGCCTCCCTCGGTGCTGCTATTATCCTGCCCCCTTACATATATATCTTTGCCATGGTCGACCTCTTTTCATTGGGGGGGGGGGGAGAGAGAGAGAGAGAGACATTAGGTTTTGTTGGAGAATTTGAAATTGGGGGAACTAAAGACGACTCTGGGGAGTTTTATTATTTTCTTTATATTGTACTCCCTCCGTCCCAGCCAAGACGCTACATTTGCTTTTCGGCACGGGATTTAAGAAGTTGTAGATTAATGTTTTAAGTGTGTAATAATAAAGTGATAAAGTAGGAGAGAAAAAGTAATAAAGTGATAAAGTAAGAAAGGGAATGTAATAAAGTGATAAAGTAGGAGAGAAAAGGTAATAAAGAAATACTAATTAGTGTTAATTAAGTGTTTAAAATTCTTTATTTTTGCCAAATATAGAAACGTAGCATCTTCGTTGGGACGGCCCGAAAAGAAATATGTAGCATCTTGGGCGGGACGGAGGGAGTAATTTTTAATAACCTTTTTAATTATTATTATTTTTAAAGTACACAAACTACAAATAAAATAATAAAAATTAATAAAGTTGTTAAAAAATTACGAAAAAACTACACTATGGAAAAAATAATAAAATTGACTAAATCTTTTTAAAACTTGAATGAAAATTTATAAATAAATTAATTTTTAAAAGTTTTTAACTTAATTTTTGGCCGAACAAATTTTGTCCAAATAGCACTACTGTTGTTGAAAAGGCGATGCTCGGTGTTCAGAAGAGAAAGAAATCTGGGTTAGGGAACTTAAATAATTAACTGAGTTGATTAACAAAAATTAAGGTGGTCAATTAGTGATTTAGGGCTGTCGAATCGAGTCGAATACTAGCAAGCTCGAGCTTGATTCGAGTTTTTATCTTGTTGATCGAGTTCGGCTCGTCAACCACTTACTGAGCTCGAGCTCGGTTCGAGCTCGAGTCAGGTGATGCTCGATAATGTCGAATTCGAGCTTGAGCTCGAGCTCGACTCGTTGGATGTTGGTATATATGTCGTGTATATATGTCGTATAAGGTTATCTTCATCAATAACCTCAACAACCCAATCTTTTATGAAAAAATCACTTCTCTCTCTTCCACATCTACAATCTATAATTTATTTAAATTCTACAATCTTTACACTTTATTAATAGAGGCAAAATGGGATATACCCTTTTTGAAAGATGAAACATAAAATATACTCACTTTTATCAAAACAATAAAATTTACCTACTTAGGACATTTTTACCCTTATGTGTGATTCGCGCATTGCTTGACACTGAAGTGTCGAGCGTCGAGCAGTGAACTGTCGAGCATCGAGGTGTCGAGCAATAGTTCAAATTGATCTATTGCTCGACACTTCGAGCATCGAGCGTCGAGCATCACATGTCGAGCAACTAAGAATTGTCAAGCGAGGCGGAGGCATCAAGCTTCGAGCATTGAACTGTCGAGCAAGGCGAGCAATAGTTCAAATTGAACTATTGCTCGACACCTCGAGCATCGAGCATTAAGTGTCGAGCGATTAAGAACTGTCGAGCGAGGCGAGGCGAAGGCGTCGAGCGTCGAGCATTGAACTGTCGAGCAAGGCGGAGATGTCGAGCGTCGACATTAATTGTCGAGCATGCCGAGCGAAGTTTGTGAATCGAGCACTATAAAACAAACACGTGAATTTTCGAAATATATCAACTCAATTCAAAAATGTTGTTCATAAACCATAAAATAGTTTTGAATAACAATAACTCATGTATAGAAGACCTCAATATACCTTTCAAACCACCGGATTATGATCGAATCGAAGAAACCCACAATTGAAGAAGCTTTGGGATGAATATTTAAAAATTATTTCGTGTTGTGTTTGATGTTGAAGTTGCAGAGATATATTCACTACCAATTATAGACGCTGACGGCGTGGAGGCGCCGGAGGCGCGGTGGAGAGAAAGAGAGAGAGAGAGAAGAGTGTCTGTGATTTGAGGATTTGGGGGGAAGATGATTTGTTTGGTATTTTATTTTTGTTTTAAGGGTATCTTAGTCCTTTCAACCCCAAAAAGGGTACATTTTATACATTTATTTTATAGTGAGTATATTTTTGTTTTTGTATTTCAAATAGTGCAAAGACTACCATTAACCCTTATTAATAGCCCATTACAACTTAAATATCTTTTCTTTTTATATTATTTATTATCATATTTTTTAGTAATACAATGCCAAGTGGCATCTTTTTATTGGATTAAAATGGTTATCCCCAAGGTTGGTCTGCAATTTGCAGACTCAACCGGTCATTCACATTCCAATTTTTTTTATCATTCTAGATCTTTTTGATTTAAAACTTTTATTTTATTCCACGACCGGTTGTCAGGTTATGAATAAAGTTAATCTAAGGCTCGTGCACTAACTTGAATATTAAAAGCTCAACCGAAGGTTCGTGAACAGGCTCGCCAACATGTTCGCAAACAATCAAATCCGAACATGTTCACGAGCTCAATGAGTCTAGTGCTGTCAGACTCGAGCTCGACTCGTTTCATATCGAATCGAGCTTCAAACGAGCTTTTTTTTTTTCAATCGAACCTCGAATAACTTGCTAGTAGCTCTGTTCATTACAACCCTAATTAGGGATTTAAATGCCTAATTTTGGGCAAGAAAATGAAATAATTCAAGATAGTTAGAACGGTCCGAAAAGATATTTCTTCTGTTTCAACGAAAGCAGTGTGCTTCTTTTCGGCACGTGATTTAAGAAGAATAAGATTGTAGTGTAAAAGTGTGTAGTGTGTGGGGCTACATTGTTTGTAGTGTAAAATTATTATCAAAAAAGGAAATACACCACTTTCGTTGGGACAGCTCAAAAAGGAATGCGCAACGCTTTCGTTGGGACGAAGAAGTAATAAATTTGATTTAAAGCACGACCAAATTTATTATTAGTGATAATTAACGATTAAATCTATTATTAATTGTGAGTCGCCTTATTGAAAAATAATTCATAATTAAACTTATTTTTTACATTAAATTAACGAGTAAAATTATAAAATTGAGTATTATTTATTTATTTATTGGTGACATTTTTTTAAATGTTAGTCCACTCATATATTACGCCAAACATCGCTACGCTCAACTTTAGGCGGCCATTATATTATGCTCTGAGTTTCAAACTTTTTTATTTATGCAAAGTCGGGATAAATTCTTCTTATCACAATTTTGAGCTGCACTTATTAATGTGGGCCACGACATTGTTATTATCCTTTTATCATTGACCAACATCGTTTTCTTTGAAAGAATAATACAAAACCTCCATCTTCTATTATAATATCTAAGTTACATTTGTTATTTGTTGATGAGGCTTAGCTCAACAGTAATGTTAAGACATCGAGGATATATTCTTTTTAAAGATATTATTAGTTCAAATTTCATGTATTTAATTTTATAGCACTGATGAACTAGATCAGTTAATAGTATTATTCATTTAAAATAATGTTATGACGAACTATTAACACAAAATCGTCTTATTACACGAGATCACGCGATCAAAGAATAGACAGAATGTTCGCAATGAAGTGATTGAAAACAGCATGCATGGACCCCTTTTAAAGATTATATTAATTAGAGAAGATGATGAATCTTATACTTATCCACACAATTATTTGTTAGGAAAAAATTGATTAAGGTTTCGATTTGGACAGGACTCATGAGTGATGGAATATATATATATATATGGGCGCGTTATAGTGAGATCCCCTACTTTTCGTGAGACATTGAGGACAATGAATTCTAAGACATATATACTGATGAACAAGAGTCACAGAGCAGTATATACTGATGAATAACGACATTTAAAAAATTGATAATAAATAAGACATATAAACTGATGAACAAGATAATATATACCGATGAATAATGCAATATATACGAATGAATAACGAAATTTAAAATATTTTGCTCCCTCCAGAATTCGAATCCTGAGAAAAAAAATTCTCCCTCTAGATACAATAATATCAGCCATAGGATTGATGAAATAAACGTACAAGATCGTATCTCAGGTCTCACTAAAAATAGGGAGTCTCATTAGAGCGCTCCCCTATATATATATATATATATATATATATATATATATATATATATATATATATATATATATATATATATATATAAAGGGATTGGATCAAATAAAAACTCATCTTAATGTACAAACTACAAACCGATTGCACTTAACTTATAAAATAATTGCAATTCACCTATAAAGTATCTGCACTTTGGTGGTCTTGGGTTCAAATCCCAAAAGGAGCACAACTACAATGCAATTTATTACCACGAAAATGCAAATATTTTATACGTTAAGTGCAGTACCTTTGTAGGTTAAGTGCAAGGTTTTTAGTTTTTACATATGGAGTTGTACTGGAACTCCACCCATTATATATATATATATATATATATATATAGGGAGAAGTTCAAATAAGAACCACTAATAAAATAAGAACGAATAACCATTTTAAGCCATTCGATCATCAAGATCTACGGTGGATGCATCATCTTGGTGGATGGATGCAGGTGCTGGGTTCGAATCCTGAAGGGAGCAAAAAAATTATTTTTTTCGGATGCATTAAATTTAATAGCGGATGCATTAATTTGTATAGCAGATGCAGTAATTTTATTGGTTCTTATGTTCTCACGATAATTGTGGTTCTCACTATAACCGCACCCTATATATATATATATATATATATATATATATATAAGGGTGGGCTACCGTGAGAACGCATCTTAAAATAAGAAATAAGAGCAATTTTCAATGTATGAATTTTATGTAGAACACGTATGAATTCGCTGTATAAATGTATAAATTGTGAAAAATAATTTTTGCTACCTTTGGGATTTGAACTCGGGACCATAAATCCATCCAACATGGTTACGAATCAACCATAAATCTTGATGATCTAAGGGCTGAAAATGATTCTTATTTTATATCTTAAGAAGTATATATATAGGGGTGGACTATCATAAAAACACTTTTAAGTGTATAAAATAGGAACAAATCATGACCATTAGATCATAGTGAATTAATGGTCCAAATCATATTATATGGAGATCCAAAATTCGTAACTGTTACCCTTGCAATTCATACGTTTTTTTTATTACGAATTGAAAGTACTATTGTTACGAATTATATTCTGTGCACGAATCTGAAGTTCTTTTGTTACGAATTATGTTCTGATTAAGCAAATTTCAAGCAAAAGATCAACTAAGTTCTAATGGACAGGATTTGTCCCTATTTTATACACTTAAAAGTGTTCTTATTTTAACTCACCCCTATATATATATATATATATATATATATATATATATATATATATATATATATATAGGGAGAGGTTCAAATAAGAACCACTAATAAAATAAGAACGGAGAACCATTTTAAGCCATTCGATCATCAAGATCTACGGTGGATGCATCATCTTGGTGGATGGATGTAGGTGCTGGGTTCGAATCCTGAAGGGAGCAAAAAAATTATTTTTTTCGGATGCATTAATTTGTATAGCAGATGCAATAATTTTATTGGTTCTTATGTTCTCACGATAATTGTGGTTCTCACTATAACCGCACCCTATATATATATATATATATATATATATATATATATATAGGGGAGGGCTACAGTAAAAACACTTCTTAAAATATAAATATAAACATTTTTTAATGTACGAATTTATCCAACAGGGTTACGAATTCATCCAACATGGTTACGAATTGTGAAAAATAAATTTTTGTTACCTTTGGGATTCGAACCCAGGACCACGAATTCATCCAAAAGGGTTACGAATCAACCGTAGATCTCGATGATCTAAGGGCTGAAAATCATTTATATTTTATACACTTAAGAGTGTTTTTATTCTAGCCCTCCCCTATATATATATATATATATATATATATATATATATATATATATAGGGAGGGCTACAATGTAAACACTTCTTAACATATAAAAAGTACGAACTAGTTAAAATGTTATTAATTATATGTAGAACACGTATGAATTCGCTATGTAAATGTCTAAATTGCGAAAAATTAAATTTTTGCTACTTATGAGATTCGAACTTGGGACCATGAATTCATCCAACAAGATGATGAATCAATCGCTCGAGCAATTTATTATAGTTGATTAGTAAATTCTCTATTTCCGCCAGATCTGAAGAACAACTACTAACTCTCAAAAGTTCACTATAATAACTTACTATGATCCACTTATCTCCGCTAGCCTCTAGGTCTGAAGGTTAAAATCATATCACACATTCTTGAATCCGCTAAATAGTTATCTTAGCTGGGTCTCAAACTGAATAATTAGACATGTAAATTATTGACCAGATAATCCACAAGAAACAGGCACCGGGAATTGTGAATCAGAAACTGGAAGTTTAAAAGGTATCAATAAATCAATCAAATAAATTCAATCAACTATTTATTATAAACCCTATAATCATATATGAGAGAGAAAATAACAATTTTATAGGATTTATTTGTGAAAAATAGAAAGGGGAAATGAAGATTTTATGTTTTAAATAAAAAGAAAATTAATTATTTGTGAGTCACTGTAACATTTAAGTAAATTTATCGTGGGAAAATGAGGGATGAACAAAATTTCACCCTTTACATCCTTCCAACCTTTCTCCTCATTTCCTACTTGACCCTTACTCATTCCTTATTTTCACTACAAAGGAGGGATAATATTATCCCTCCAAAAATGGTGTGATAATATTATGCCTCCTTTGTAGTGAAAATGATAAACAAGTAAGGGTTAAATAGTAAATGAAGGAAAATAAATGAATGATTTAAAGGGTGAAATTTTGATTATCCCTCATTTTCCCATGATAATTTTCCAACCAGAGAGAACGCACCCTTAGTGTAAATAATGAGTTATGTAAATGGTGTTTATTATATATTAAATTTCTATTTTAAAAAGTGAACTATTAAAATTGAACTTTCAAATTAAAAAATACTCCCTCCGTCTATGAAAGAACTTCCTAGGAGGGAGTGGCACGGGTTTTAAGAAAAAATATTATTGATTGTATTGGGAGTGGATAAAAGGTAGTTGAGTGTATTGGAAGTGGTGAAAATGTGTTATAATTAATATTGAGAGTTGTAAAAAGTGAAAAGTAAGATGATTATAAGTGGTGGGGTATAGTCCAAAAATAGGTAGGAAGTTCTTTTGTGAACATCCTAAAAAGGAAAGATAGGAAGTTATTTCATGGACGGAGGGAGTATGACTTATTGAATTAGGACGAAAGAAATATCATTCAATAAAATAACCTTGTTTAAACCAATAAGGTCTAGCTCAAGTGATAAAGTTTAGGCACTCATGATAACACTCACTTTTTCATGATTTATAATATTCTCACGATGTTAATTTTATAAGGAATTGAGTATTTGATTATTGTTTTGTGTTTAAATTGTTTATCTTGTGAAATGTGATATTTGCTCGTACTTTGGTGAATTAAAATATGGAGTCTGAATTTGGATAAATGGTCTTAATGAAAGTTATAGATTGTTTCGATACGAGTTCATGGGCGCAAATGGATCGTGAATCAAAGTTTGGACGAATAAGATATGGCCAAAACAAAAATGCCGAGCGCTGAGACAAACAAGTCCCGCGGTCAGAATTGCGGCCGTGACCCTTGATAGCGGGTGAAAGGCGAAAATCCTCCCAAATATTGGCTCAGACGCAATTTTATCAGTATTTTCGAGTTTTATACATAGGTCATTTTGTTGACTTATTAGACACTTCTTCTCACCTTTCTTCTTCTCATTTTCACATTTTTCAATTTTAGCTTATATTCTTATAACTTTCATAGATTAGATTTATTTGCTACAAAAATTCAAGATTCAAGTTGTTCATCGTGAATTCTTCTTGGGTTTTACCTATCTTATTTGTTTCAATTGCTTTCTTTAATATTAATTATGTCTTCTATTTACTCCCTATGTCCCATGAAGCATGACCCAGTTTTCTTTTTGGTTTATCCCACGAAGCTTGACCTGTTTCTAAAAGTGACAAAAAAATATATCCTTTATTCACTTTTTCACCTACCATACTTAACATACAAAATATCAATTTCTTAATTCCCGTGCCGAAAAGAACTGGGTCATGCTTCATGGGACGAATGGAGTATTTATTTATGTTTTGTTTCTGATTTTAGGGTTTGTACATAGTTGATTGAATTTGTGTATTTGATTTATTGATATCAATTTGCCTTCCAACTTGTGATTTATGATTCTCGGTGCTTGATTTCTTGCGAATTACCTTATCAATAATTTATAGATAAATTTGTATATTTAGCTGTTCAGTTTGAGACTTGAATGTGATAATTGTTTAGCCGATTCAAGAATGTGTGATATAGTTTTACATTAAGACTTAATGTCATATGTTGGCTATAGGAAGTTATTCTTTGTGAGCCTTTGAGAGTTAATTTATTCTTTTGATACTTGAATGTGATAAGGAATTTATTAATCTACTTTCATAGTTGTTCGTTAGAGAAGATTATGATCATGATTGCGATCTTCATCAGGACTGAATTAAAAATAATAATTGAATTAATAGGTTGAATGCATGTGTTTGATTTTATTTCTTAAATTTATTTTAGTCTTGAGTCTAGTTATTTTCTCCATCATATTTTTCTATTGCCTGAATATTGCATGAGATTTATTAGGATTACTTAGAGTGTTTTCGCTTTGCGGTCCCTGAGGATACGATACTCTACTTGTTATTTAGTGCTACAATTACACTGTATTCGTTGCAGTTTTTATTGCTAGTAAAATAGTGATTTACCCAAAAACTCTGTTTTGTGAGAGGTCTTGAATTCAATCATTCCTGTGTGTTGTCTAGTTTTTTTACCCTTGTGTGGATAGTGGTCCCGCCTACATGCGATTATTCTTTCATCTTTATGTGGTGTAGAGGTTTGTGAGAGGTTTTGGGTTGAATTCCACCTGCATGCAGTGTAGTTTTTCAAAAAAAAAAAATCTCGTTTAATCTTGAATTAATTCTTGAATTTTAAATTACTTTTACTTATTATACAATGACATTTTAAGAAGTTTACAATGATTTTATCTTTTTCGAATCTGTAATCAACCTTTTTTTCGAATAAATTACATAAAAAAATTGAAAAATGATGATAGATTCGAACTAAGGATCTCAAGTCTCAAGCATCGATCACCTATTGTTTGGCCAATACACACTCTACAATTAATCCTTTTTTTTCTTTTTCTTTAATAAATTATATAAATAAATTTAAAAATTGCACTATGAAAGCCTCGACATCAGGACCTATCCAAATATTAATTTGAAGACTGCAATCAACCTTTTAGTTTATATCCAAATATTAATTTGAAGACTGCAATCAACCTTTTAGTTTATAAATGGGGTGGAGGAAGCTACTAGCTTTGCAATTATTATGCATTATTTGACTTTTATAGCAAATACGGACAAAAGTGAACTTTATAGCTACGCAGGCTTATTAAAATTCACACTACACCATTTAATTTCCTCAATAGTCGTCTAACATTTTTAGATCTGTTGCCGAAACATTATATAAATTGTACTCCTTTTAACCATGAAACATTTTTCTAAACTACCAAATACTGAATTTTAATAAAATTTAATTATGTTTTAAATAATTTTACAAAGTAGCGAATATGAATTTTAATAAAATTTAGCTTTATTTTTTCCAAATACTGAATTTTAATAAAATTTAATTATGTTTTAAATAATTTTACAAAGTAGCGAATATGAATTTTAATAAAATTTAGCTTTATTTTTTATGAGTGGGAAAAAATTGTATAATTTGAAATGTAAAAAGAATTTACATTATGAATGGTACGAATTTTAATAAAATGTAAATGAAGTTGTTAATGAAGTAAGGATCTTACTTCAAATATGAGTGGAGTTGTATAGATCGTATTATTATAAATGTAAGTAACAACTTTTTATGAGCAAAAAAAATTGTATAATTTGAAATGTAAAAAGAATTTATATTATGAACGATACGGATGTTAATAAAATATAAATGAAGTTGTTAACGAAGTAAGAATCTCACTTTAAATGTGAGTGGAGTTGCGTGGACCATATTATTATAAATGAAAATGACAAAAAAAATTGTGGATGAATTAAAAAGAAAATTGTGACAAATTTTTTGTGAACAACACAGTTTTCACAAAATTGAAATATGTTTTTAATGAGTGGAAAATGAGTTGTAGAAAATAGTAGTAATAGTGGATCCTTTGACGGCTATAGTTATTTGTTGGGCACGACAAAATCGGCGAAAAGCATCTACACGGCGCACGTCGGTTGGATTGAAGGAAGACTCGCCATACTTGAGACATGAACTCAATATGGTGTAAAGTGCCCCAAACACGAGTCCTTAAACCTCTCCAGCAAGGCTTCACCGTCATCAATTTGGAAACATCCCTCACCTTGTAATTGCTGTTAATCTTCAAGTTTCGTTAATGTATCTGATCTACAATACTCGTTATCCTACTTAAAAATAGCAATCAATAACCACAGCTTGTGATGACTAGGTAGTCGCTCTATTCATGATATTCAGCTAGTTCAAACAAATTAACAATCATGACCGACTACGAGCTAATGCACTTTTTAATTAGTTACAATCCACTTAATTTCAACAAACTCAAATTTACCAAACAAATATAAAAATGTTAATAGGTAAAAACATGTTTAGTTCGACCAATAAACAACTCGTCAAATATTAACACTTAATTCATGCTCAATTAGTCCAATATGCTCAACGTATCGAATAAAGTATAATTCATGCTCAACTCAAAAAATAAATTAATAATTCATTTTAAAGCTCTAAAACATACTCTAAGCTATAATACCATTATTCAATTATATAAGTGTTTAATATCAAACTTGTGAAAATAAGAGCACCCGCAACGCGGATACTCGAGTGGGTACTCGAGGAGAGGGAGGCGGTCGAGGAGGGCGATGCGGGGGGGAGCTCCTCGAGGAGTACCCGAGTTATCGGGTATGCTCGATAGAGGGGAATGGATGGCGCGTGCAATGCACGCGCCCAATTAAAAAAAAGAGGAAAAATTGGAAAATTCGAATTTTGACTGCACCTCCTCGATTTGCGCACATTTGACCGACCGTTTTCAATTTTTTTTTTCCTTCTTCTCTTCTTTAAATTACCCCACCTTCTCCCCACAATCTTCACACCTCTTCTTCTCCAATTTTCTTCTCCTCCATTTATCAACAATACAATTTTCTCCGTCATGGATCTACGCAACCCTTTCTACGATCCAAATTGGTGCCCCGATCTCTCCTCCGATTATCATCCCGATATGGGAGGAATCAACTTGGAGGAGAGCCCGCCCGAGGAGGAACCGGTCAGTGCACAACAGAGTGTCTCCCCACCAAAGAAAGGCGGCCGGAGGAAGGAAATGACCACCAAAATCAAGCACGACAAGGCCGCTAGGTACCGTCATACGTATGCTCCCGAGCATACGGATCTCATCGTCCAAATTTGGGCGGAGGAGACCAACGACTCGATCCATGGGACAGATCAGAAGGGAGAGGTATATTGGGGCCGGATCCGCGAACGTGTGAACCCCATCCTCGGCGTCGACCTTAAGATCAAGCAACTTCAAGGCCACTGGTCCCGGGTGAGCGCGGATGTGCGTCTCTGGGAAGCTGTTTGGGTGGAGACGCGCAACAATTGGCCGTCCGGTCATTCGGATGATATGATTCGTGAAAAGGCCCAAACCCTCTTCAAGGCTCGAAGCCCACACAGGGCCTCCTTCAATTTCTGGAACGCGTGGAGAGTTCTCCGGAACAATCCCAAGTTCAAGTCGATGTACCTCCTTGGAGACGTGCATGCCTCCAAGAGGACAAAGACTACGGAAGAGGGCGGCTTCACCACCTCGGCGTCGGGCGAGGAGATCTCTTCTGCCCGGCCCATTGGCAACAAGGCGGCGAAGGCGGCGGCGAAAGGGAAGGCAGCAGCGTCGCATACGAGCTCGGATCCTCCACCAGAAATAGTGGAGAGGTTGGAGAGGACCAACGAGCAGATGAGGGCATTCACCGCCCAGTATCAGCGGAGGAACGATATCCGGGAGAGGGAGCTCGATATGCAGCTCCTGAACACGGATACGACGCACATGACGGA